>NC_056745.1:491807749-492027749 GCF_019279795.1 Protopterus annectens
TATCCAGAACTGCCATGGGTGGGAATAGAAACCTACCAGAGATCTAAATCACACTACAGCAGTACACAGTTATGGCACACGCTATGGAGATTAATGGGCTACAGCCTTCCCAGAGATGTATTTCTGGGTGGATGACATCAGCAGCCTTGCCAAAGTTGAGCATTTGACTTGTAGGGAGTGTGACTACCCAAAAAAGCATTGTTCTCTAGAAAGACGGAGTCAGACACACACACACACACACACACACACACACACACACACACACACACACACACACACACACTTGCCATGTCTGGGATTAGAACACCTACCTAAATACTTTATCACACTACAGCAGTATGCAGTTACAAAACATGCTGCAGAGATTAGTGGGCTGCAACCTTCCCAGAGGTGTATTTCTAGGTGGATGACATCAGCAGCCTTACCAAAAATAGAGCATTTAAATTGTAGGGGGTGTGACTACCCTAAAACGCATTATATTCTACACAGACAAACACACACAGTTGCCAAGGCTAGGGTTAGAACTCCTCCCTAATTAGTTTATCACACTACAGCAGTACACAGTTATGGCATGCACTATGGAGATTACTGGGATGTAATCTTCCTGCTCTACGGAAATTATTGGGATACAACCTTCCCAGAAATGGTTTTCTAGGTGGATGACATCAGCAGCCTTACCAAAGTAGAGCATTTGACTTGTAGGGGGTGTGCCTACCCTAAAAAGCATTGCTTTTTACACAGACAGACACACACACAGTTGCTAAGGCTGTGGTTAGAACTCCTACCTAATTAGATTATCACACTACAGCAGTACATAGCTACTGCATGCGCTACAGAGATTACTGGGACAGAATCTTCCCAGGGATGTATTTCTAGGTGGATGACATCAGTGGCCTTAGCAAAATAGAGCATTTCAATTGTAGGGAGTGTGACTACCCTAAAAAACATTGCTCTCTACACAGACACACACACACACACACAGTTGCCAACGCTGGAGTTAGAACTCCTACCTAACTAGTTTATCACACTACAGCAGGATGCAGTTACGGGACATGCCACGGAGATTAGTGGTTTACAACTCTCTCAAAGGTGTAGTTTACAGTGGATCACCTCAGCAGGCTTGTCATAGTGGGGCTATGGGGAAGGCTGTGTGTGTGCATGGGCCATAACCCATTCATCTAGGGGCTGACACTCCACATGTGGGCACAACCTGGGTCATATTTCACAGGTACGTGTATACAGCTGCTAGATGACTACTTCCTTGAACAGTCATATTGCACAGCTGGCACTTGCACCACATACTCTGTAATGCTGACAGATACCAGTGGCTAGTATCTGCAGTGACTGACATCTGACCCTTGTGTGGTCGTGGCCCTTTGCCTGTGTGCTTGGTGGGACAGGCCTGAATGGCTCCTTGTCACAGTCACCCTCTTCCACACATCTATGTATGTCTACCTTTGGCTTATTATAGTGTGTTGTCCTTACATATATGCCTGTATTCCTATCCACTGTGTGTGCAAAGCATGAGTGGTGCATACTGAGGAGTGTCTGCACTAACATCTGTGCCTGCCAGATATGTCTGGTCCACTGGTGTTTGCAGACATGGCCTTCATGTGTTTGTGTGTGAGCATGCCCAGTATGACCTTTCAGTATGTTGTTGACTGACATTGCCTTTATTTCTCTAAGTGTGAGGGCATGTCCAGTATGGCCGTCTGTATTGAATGCGTGGATCGAGTCCAGGTCATCTGTACTGCAGTGCTGACCTTTGTGTTGCACACCTACAAGTAGCATGCTGTCTCTGCAGGGTATCCGTCCATCATTTGGCATGGACTGTTACTACATTTCTGCATTTCTACATTTCTACATAGGATGGGAGGGGCACATCTGACTATTTCTACATTTCTACACAGGATTGTGGGGGAGCACCTGACTGTTACTATATTTCTATGTAGGATGGGGGGGGGGCACACCTGACTATTTCTACATTTCTACACAGGATTGGGGGGGCATACCTGACTGTGACTACATTTCTACATAGGATGGGGGGGGGACACAACTGACACTTGTACACATTTGCTAGGACTGTGCTGGTATGTTGGGTACTCCATTTCAGTCTGTTGTCTTATCTATCGTGCTGACTAGAGGCATACCAGTGTACTACAGATCTTAGCTTTTAATTACATACATATTAGTTTCTGACTTCCTACCCTTCAGAACTGACATCCCACTGCCTGACCTGCTGTAGTCTGTCTGTGTAGGCCTGGGAGGGGTTACCCATAGGCCTCATTCAGAGGCCATAGCACCACCTTTGTTTGTGTTTGTCTACACCTATCCTGCTGGCTGTGACTGTTGTTGGGTATGTGACCCCCCCCCCCCCGACTGGCATGTGGGAGTCATTTACCTTGTGGGTGTCCCAGTATTGAGGGTGGTTCTGCAGGCATGCCTATGTTGGATGCACATAGTACACTCCCTTCACATGGTTAGGCACAGGTAGTGTAATGTTTGGCATCCCTTTTACTGTATGTGAGAGTTAGAGACAGGTGTTATTCTCTGGATTCTGCCTGTGTCAGTGTATGTGCTATGTGTTGCCTCTTTGCCAAGGGCAGGGCATACTGGGCATGCCTCCTTCTGCCTACTGGGGCAGGCTCAGGTTGTTCCTCCTCTGAGTCACTCTGTGCCTGTGCAGGCCTTAGCAATGGTGGGGAGCTGTGTGGCCCTGCCCTGTGCTGTTCCTGCTGCAGCTGTTTCATCAGGATGATATTGTGTAGCATGGTACATACAAGGACAATTTGGGTACATGTAGCGGGTGAGTACTGCAAGGCTCCACCAGATGTGTCCAGGCACTGGAACCATGACTTGAGCATCCCAAACATATGCTCTACTATAATTCTGGACTGTGCATGTGCCTCATTATGGAGTTCTTATTCAGGTGTGTGTGCATTTCTGATGAATGTCATCAGCCTTGGCTCCAGTGTGTATCCAGCATCCCCCACTAGGTGACCATGAGGGATGTCCCCATTGGCAAATCTCTGGTACGGCTGTGTCAAATGCCAGATGTGGGAATCGTGATAGCTTCCAGGGCAGCCAGCACACACATTCATTATTATGCCCTGCCATCGCACACAACCTGGCAATTGATGGAGGGGAAGCCCTTGCGGTTGATGTAGACCCTTCCCCGCTCATTGGGTGGTGCTTTGATGCATATGTGCATGCAGTCTATAGCACCCACTACCTCAGGGTATTCTGCTATTTGGCAGAACAGTGGCATATTGCTGGCCAATGCCTCATGGGTGTTGGGGAAATAACGTGCTTACAGACATGTGCTGACATGGCATCCAGGAACAGGTGGAGTACCCTGGATGCTGATGCCTGTGAAATCCCCATCATTTCCCCAATTGGCCTTTGGAAGGTACCTGTAGCTAGTATTCTTAGGCCTACACATATCTTGGTATCCACTGGGATGGGTTCCCCTCTGTTAGTTCTGTGTGTCAGGCGTGGCAGGCACAGATCAACAATTTGCTGTATGAGGTCCCTGTCCACCCTACAGTGCTCCACTATCTCCAGCTCATGTAGCCCCTGGTAGGTTACCCTGGGTCTGTACACTCTTCTCCGTCTCCTCACTGTGGATTGGTGGACAGCATTCATATGCTCACCATCCTCAGCCTCTTCCACAAGTTGTTGTATGATAGCTATTGCAGCCCTTATCATTTTGCTGTACTGAGTGTTAAAAGTTCCCCGATTGTTTACACCGGTGGTGTAGAGTGTGGGAAAAACCAGAGGGGAAGGTGTTTGTATAGTTTATAGTAGTGTTCTGGGCTGGGCTGGTCTGCTGCCTGTGTAATTGGCTGATTCTGATACATTTCACCTGCCAGCTAAGCTAGTTCTCCTTGATTAACTTCCTACTGCTGTTTTCCCTTCCCATTGCCTTCCCGTTTAAGCCTGTGTGCATGCCACGCAGAGTGCTCAAATGTGCACACTGCTGCTATTTCCTGGTTTAGCCTCTTTTTTTCTTCCTGTAAAACCCGGTGCGTGGCACGCACACCCACTTTAGGCTTTGTACAGAGTGCTAAGCAGGTTTAGACACCCCCCCCAGCTTAGCTGTGCTAAGCTAGGAGCAATCCCGAGCTACAGGGCTCCAATCCACTTACAGTATGCCTGACACACACCCCCATGATGTCATCTAACTTTTAGGCTTGCACCAAGCTATTCCTACTCTTATACTGTTAGGACCTGACTCACATGCCAGGGAAAACTGGGATTCACTATCCTTCCCCTCATTTGCATAGGATTGCCTGCTAATGCATAGTTACATGTCTCACACTGAGCCTCCCCCCTTAGCAACCACTACTCACTGGCCAGGTTGTCTTCTGCCTGCCATTGACTTGCATGGCAGAATAGTGATTTTAGTTAGACTGCTTATTTTAGGTTTATTTTATTATATTTCCCCTGATCCCGTTTGCATGCAGCAGCCCTACGCTTAAACAGCTGCAATTGGCTAAAAAAAATAAAAGTTGATTTTTGTATTTTTTGTGTTTGCTTGCAGTGCCAATGGCCTTATACTTGGCCATTAGCATGCTTACTACATGATATGCAGCCTTTATTTGGGGCTATCACAGCTCCATTTTGGATTTTGCAGAAATGTACTTGGTTACTAACCGAGTACATTTCTGCAGATAGTATTAGTCCTGCACGGACTGTTGCAAGCTTCCTAGATTGCAAAATCATCTCAGATTGCAAAATCATCTCATTTGCACAGATTTCTCCTGCAAATGGGGTGATTTGCATACCAGGGCTTAGTCCGTGCAGGATTAATGCAGGAGCGCTCATGCACCCCCTGCAGGCTGTTCCTGGATTGCATGGCAGGCATATTGCCTGCTTGAGCTCCTGCACTGATCTTGCACTCTGTGCAAGCTTTTGAGAATCTGGGGCACTGTCAGAAGAGATTGTTCAGTGGCTAATTGGCCACTTCTGGTCTTTCATGGGGCTGAAAAACTGCACAGACCAGCCTGTCTGACCACTATAAGAACATTATCCAGCACCAAGGGTGAGTCTGCTACTCAATTCTTTGCTTATAATGTTGACATCATCAGATCTGATCTTCCTGCAGCTAATCCCAAGGGTGGCACACTAACTTTTCTTCATCCTTTAGCCAAGTCATAGATGGTGTTTGATATTCACGATTACGAGGAGTTCACTATTGTTATCTCTAGTATGGGACTGACAACTTGCAGGCTGGATAATTGTTCATCAAGGGTGGTTCTAGCTAGTTTTGATATGTTGGGTCTAGTAATTTATCAGATCCTGTTTTCATTACTGTTGTTGAGAAAGTTCTCTGTAAACAACTCAAGATCTGTCTTGCCGTTAGTGGAATGATAAACCTTTTCCATTCAGGTTTTCCTACTCACTATAGTACTGATAGTCAGTTGGTAGTATGGTTAATAATCTCCATATGACAAGAGACCAGTGGACTACACAGTGTTTGTTGGTCCTGCATCATCTGACGCAGTGGACCACTGCATTTTGGTAGAACATTTGTGTACTTAAGGTAGTATTTCCACTATGGTTCTAGATTGGTTTACTTTGTACCTGTCTGGACGTTCTCACAACGTCTGCTCAGGACTTCATTCTTCTTCTTTGGGTAGAGTACCTCTGGTTTCTCTCTCTTAGGCCTTTTACTGCTCCTAGTGCATTTTCTTACTTTAGGACTCATTTTAGGGAAAGGGCCTAGCATACCAAAGGCATTCTGAAGACTCACAGATCTATTTCTCCTTTTTCAAAGACGATATGTCAAGCATGCATTCCTTGGCTGATGATTTAGAAGTCATGGGTACCCACAAATCAGTTAAATCTCAGTACTACCAGCACTGAGGCATTGGCAGTTCATGCTACCTTTAGAGACTCCTCCATGTTATGCCTACTCAATTGTATTATATACTTTGGTAACAAGCTTAAATTTGTTAATAAAGTATGGTACTTTGACATTATTATTCTACACATTCTACTCATGGCTCACACTTGGAGACTATGTGTCAGATCTAATGAAGTCTTCCAGTTTTCATCTGTGAAACACATCAGGGAATAATCACTTTATTTCTCAAACTGATCCCATGGTTACTGTATATGACTTGGTCACATCCAGACTGGATTACTGCAATGCCCCTTATCTGTGACTACCTAACACTGACTTTGATCACTTACAGATGGTGCAGAACTCCACAGTTAGGTACTTGCTAACATTACCAGCACATTGCACCTGCTCTGTACAACCTTCACTGGCTTCATGCTCATTACAGAATCACCTATAATATTCTAGACTTGGTTTACTTGTCCACTCATAATCTGGGTTCCCGTTACCTAAAAGAATTTGTTGTAATCTAGCTCCCTATGTCAATTTTGTCTTTGGAATCAGAAGCATTGTTCCATAGGTCTGTCTTGAGACAATTTTTTTTGATCAGGTACCTAACTGAACTTGCTACCAGAGTGGCTCACCAAGTGCTCATTGCTAGATGGTTTCAGATCAGCTTTTAAGGCTTATCTTTTGGATATGACTTTCAGCAATTTGGGATGAATTTAAATGACTAATCTGTTATTAGCAGTCTATATCACATGTTATTTACACTCTAGTATATGTCATTTGTGACTCCACTGATATTTTGGTTTGTTTACAAAACACCTAAATAAACTTGAATTTGAACATTTCAAGCATCTAAATAAACTTGAATTTGAACATTTCAAATAACTAAATAAATTTGAATTTGAACATTTCAATATTGTACTATATCAGATTGTTAATACATGTCCACCTCAGTAACTCTGCCCCCACCCAACCCTAACTTTAACCCAGACTGCACCTTACAGAAAAACACTTCCATTAACACTGAGATTATTCAGACAAATTGGCTAATGTTATAGGGGTGGGTGTGGGGAGTAGTCTAAAGATTGAGAAAGGAATTTGTTTTTCTTTTTTAAAATCTTTCAAATCTTCAATGTCTTTGTAATTTGGTGTTGTGTATGGTTTTTCTTATTTCAACATTAAGTAAGTTCAAGCATACATAACTAAATTTTATATATATATATATGTATATATGGGTCCGCCTGACAACGTCAACAGCTCAGAACGCCGACACTGAGAACACCGACGCCAGAAGATCGACAACTGAGAAGACCGACGGATGAAAACACCAACGCTGAGAACACTGACATGGGAAAAGGCTGTGTAAGTATGCGGTAGTGACGGACGTTAGGGTGCGAGTAAGGTAAGTGTGCGATATTGACGGTCTGTAGGGATAGGGGTGGGTTAAGTGAGTTAGGGTTAGGCTGGTTAGGTAAGTGCGGTAGTGATAGTCTTTGGGTTAGGGGCGGGTTAAGTGTGTTAGGGTTAGGGCTTGGGTTAGGTAAGTGTGCGGTAGTGATAGTCTTTGGGTTAGGGGCGGGTTAAGTGAGTTAGGGTTAGGGCGCGGGTTAGGTAAGTGTGCGATAGTGACGGACCTTAGGGTTAGGGTTTGGGTTAAGGTTGTAGATAGTTGTGTATGTGAGGTTTAGTGTGGGTTTGTAAGGATTTTGGTGTGCTTGTGTTGTGTGTGTGCTTTTTGGACAGGGGATTTGTTTTGTTTGTTGATTGTCGTTATTATGGTGTGTTGGGCATGTGAGGTTTCGTGTTTGTGAACTGTCGGTTATGTGGTGCCGGTAAACTGGTTGTCGATGTTGTGGCTTGTCGACCTTGTGGTGTCGGTAAACTGGTTGTCGATGTTGTGGCTTGTCGACCTTGTCAGGTAGACCCGTATATATATATATATATATATATATATATATATATATATATATATATATATATATAGATAGATATATATATATACACATTAAGATATATTATGTATATATATATATATATATATATATATATATATATATATATATAGAATATACATTAAGATATATTATATATATATATATATATATATATATATATATATACACAAGCACACACACATATATGTATGGATCTACTTAAATTGGTCAAATGCCATTTATGTTGGTGTGCATAATGTCAAAACAAATCGACTGACATTATGCTCACTGACACATTACATTAATTCTGTCTCATGTAAAACTTAAAAAAAAACACAAAAGAAGCATAACTTTTTGCAGAACAGCCCCCTCCCCCCCCACACACACACACACCCTCTGCTAATTATAAATTCGAACTCCAAAATTGAGAGAGAGAGAGAGAGAGAGAGAGAGAGATTTTAGTTTAGTTACATTTCATGTGATGAAACCTTCTGAGTCTTTTTCCCCTTCACTTTGATGGTCTGATTTGCAACCAGTTGGCTTGTGTTTCTCTTGACAGCATTAGCTCATTCTATTTAATGTTGTCTCACAATTTGAAACCGTATCTCCACACATAATTCCTATTTTTGCTAACTTGCAAGTCTTGTAGCCAAACAAAACATTGCAGTCAGCTTGCTGTGTTTTGTAAATTCATCCCATTATCACCCCTTTTTCAGTGTGATTACATAAAGTATAATCTGATACCATGCAAAAGCACTGGCCAGTTAATTATTGTATTACAGTCAGTGTTGTGCTGTAACACAACATTGTGTGTTTTAGACTGACCTACCCCATTTTTTAAGGTGTAAATTAAAGTTTTGAGCTTTTTTTGAACAGTGCAACTCTGTTTTACCCCATCATTTGCATTGGTTAAGTTACTTAATGATTTTTACAAAAGTATCCACAGTATCACACAGTTCGATTTAAGACATCTTTCCAACAATACTGCTTAGTAAGGATATATTCTGTAAGTCATTGTTGTTAGAAGGATTAGTTTACCATGCAGAGGATTTCTAGCACTAAACTTTAGCACATATCTCAACTGTCCAGAATTTTGCTGAATGTCCAAATCTTTGTTTCGTGTTTTTGGTATGTTTCTCATAGAATGTGTGGTTTTCTATTATATCACTGAGGAATTAAGTCATAAAATAAAGACAGACACTTGAGTTTCATAATTCATATCCTTCAGAAAACGCATACTGGTGCAAAACACGGTACTCTGTTAACTTTCGAAGTTTGCAAGTGCAACATTTAAACTCTGTTCCTAGGTTTGGGCCTCTGTCCCCCACTGGCTCTGTCCAAAAATCTTCTGTTTAAGAAAGTGATTACTGAGAAGTGATGAGACATTTAAGCTTGCTTTAATTACAGTGCAAACTACTGTTCACTTGTTTTTGCATATAGCAGCATAATTCTATTATCTACTACCTACCTAGTACCTAGTGAACTAACTTCACTTTCTTCCCTACCCCTCTTTAAACAAAATCTCAAAAGACACCTCAAAACACACTGGTTATGCCCCTGCAGCAACCCTGACTAATCTTCTGTCTTCACTACTAATATCTCCATGATCCTACTTGTATGCTAACTCAGTACTGCTTGCTATTTCAGAAAAGCGTACTATAATCTAGGATACTTAAATTAATTACCTTTTGTGAACATCATGTACTATTTACTGTAGATTATCTCTTGTATCTTATTCTTAAATGTATCGTTGTATCATGTTTACCAATATTATTGTAATCATTTCTTCCTGTTACTACTGCTTTGCTGTCTTTGTAATCCTTTATTATTTTGCTTATTGTTAAGACTGCTTTTTTATTACTGCTTAGTGTTACTTTTGGAGCTTTTCTCCCCGGGCCTCTACTGAAAATGGACATATATCCAGTTAGACTAGCCCAGTCAACAAATGTAAAATAAATAAATAAATAAATGCTACCTGTTTATTGCATTGCACCTTTCTTCTTCTGCTGTTTCACTACTGGAGTTAAAGTCTCTGTTTACTTTGACAGTTTCTTGTTACTATCAGCCATAGTGGATAAATGACGAAGGACTGCCTTATTTCTTTGACATAGCACAACAAGAATAGTGTTTTCAGTAAATCGTAATCCAATTCTAATTTTTACTAATTCCCTAATGTAATACGTCAGTGAAGAGTATCGTAACATGGGTACACCTGTGTTAAGTGCAGTAATGCCACACAGATTGTAAACAGAAGGCAGGTCTAAGAGACACCGGGGAGAAAGTTAAAATCAGAATGATTCAGTGTGAGCATCTTAGCATATTGGTTTAAGCAACAAAGGAACTTGTCATTAATACTGAAATAGTGCCTTATGATTATTTTGTAAAAGACATACGTAATTGCATGTCCTTAATGATATTATGGTTACCCAGTCAAAAAAGTCTGATACAAGATTGCCACTTACTTGTCATGTCAAAGCTGTTATATACATTATATAAGTTATCATCCAGTAATAATTCATTTTTCCATAATGGAAACATGGCCTAGTAAAGGTATTTGGTTCTGGGGACAGTAGAACTTTTCCTAAATAAATAAATACATAAATATATCAAGAGATTTATCATGTCATCAGACTTCATGTATGAGCCTGTGTTATTGCAGTTCCTTAAGATATGCTCCTACACAGCTTATATTTTGTGTTCCATGTGAAATACATATGACAGAAGATTGCACCAAGCGCTAAGTCTCGACTGAAAGCAGTTACTCTGCCGTCTGACCAAGCCATAAAAAAGTGCATTTGTGAAAGGAGAAGCAACATTTTTATTTATTGGTTTCATCAGTGATCATAAACTTGAATAGAATACAGGAGCCAAAATTATAATAATGATACTGTGACTACAACGGCTACTGCTACTACTAATAATATTAATACTACTATTATAACAAATAATAAGAGTGACAGTAATAATAACAACAACGATAATAATGCCAAAAAGATCAATGCCAAAAATGCTTTTTAGGGCATTTTTATCTTTTTCAATATTTTAAGGAATGTCTTTGTAAAATATTTCACTATGTTCAGAATGTACTTTTAGGAATTGTGCCAATTAATCCTGTTTGTAATACGTTCAGACCATTGCAAACACACAGGCTCATCCTGTCTTAATTTGAGCACAACCACATCAAAGAGATATTGCACAATGACTCCCAGCAGGAATTATTAATATAATGAGGCATTTACTTCACTTGATGTCTAAACTCTGTATAGAACACATGACTGCATGTGTCTGTAATTAGTATTGGTCACCATCGTCATGTTTCCCATGAATAATGGGAATGGGCAGTCACCTCCTGGTATAGACCCAACTAGCCATGTTGTTTTGTTGCAAAAAGTTGTTCTGTTACATTTCATAAATATAATGGACACAAAGCACCTCAGCAGACTTTTTATTAAATACTTTTATTTGTTGTTCTAATATAAATATGGAACATATACATATGATTAATTCTAGAGAATAGTGTTAACAGTATGTAAAAAAAATCAAACGTAACAGGGAAGAGCTCACAAACACATTATTAATAAGCTTTAGACATGCTATTTATTTCATTTGACTGTGCTGGCAAATCTTCACAGACACAATTCTGTCATCAGAAATCCGATGATACAGATTCAAAATGTGTGCTCAACTGAAGATTGGTAGAAGACAGACCACACCATTTGGCTTCACTTGTTGACATTTTACCATGGATGGATGCCATATCTAAGGTTTTCAAGTTGCTGCTCAATAACAAAGTCAAACAAAAATGCACATGTGAAGACATTTATGTTGTTAAATTATCAAGTGTTTTTGCTTCTGATTACTCTCTCTCTCTCTCTCTCTCTCTCTCTCTCTCTCTCTCTCTCTCTCTCTCTCTCTCTCTCTCTCTCTCTCTCTCTCTCTCTCTCTCTCTCTCTCTCTGTCTCTCTCTCTCTCTCTCTCTCTCTCTCTCTCTCTCTCTCTCTCTCTCTCTCTCTGTTTCTGTCTTATTTATTGTAGCTATCATCTTCATGTCATTGGACTATCCTACTAAGTATATCCTTTAATATATATATATTTATACACAGAAATGTGTCTGTAATAAAATGGATATGATTATTTTTCTTCATTATTTAAATGCATTTATTTTACTTTAACATTTTCATTTAAGTTTGCATTTGTCCACTGAAGAAGCACACGAAAGCAAATGTATTAATGGACACACATATTTTTCTTACCATTTTGTGCCATTACTCAGAGTATTGCTATTAACAGTATCCAACAACCACATTAAATCAGTATCTTTCTACCCCTCCTGCCTTCTTGTATGATTTGTGAAAGGTGACTATATTTTAATATCATTTCTCAGTCATTTGTCTTAATTTTTACTATACCCATATATTTAGCCACCTAGTTCTCATTTTCTTACCTCCGGAGATAAATTTAAAAATAATCAGAGCAAAAATCCCATATCAGGGCCATATTTTAAGTATTAGTATTAGCCACTTCAAAGCTGATCACATAAAAATATTTGCATTAGGCTATAACTTTTAAAACAAAACACGTCTGTAGTATTAATAACTGCCATTATTTATGGAGTCTGATCCATCCATCCTCAACCCCTTTTTCCCATTTTGCACGTGAGGTCATGGTGTCTGTTCAACAGTGACAATCAGCTTGTGACAAAGTTTACACTTCTGGGTGGCTAGCCCTGCCACAGTAGTTCATCTGTACTACTCACTCACACCTACAGCCAATTTAGAGTGTCCAGTCCACCTACTGCATGTCTTTGGATTTGGGAGCAAATGGAAACACCCAAAGAAAACCTATGCATCTGTAGACAGGGCATGCAGACTCTATACAGAAAGTATCCCACCTGAGACTTGAACTAGAGACCCTCTTGCTGGAAGATGATAATGCTACCTCTGCACCACTGCAGCCACCTTTTACAAACACATACAAAACACTCTGATTTCCATGATTTCTAACAGGGCTTAAAGATGGTTCTGTAATCTTTATGGTAATGCTGATGCCAGCAAGGAAATACACTAATATATCAAAAAATGCAGTTACTTTTACCCATTAAAATAAGACAGCTGTTAAAAATTTTACATAGTAACAATAGCTAAACCCTGACTCTTTGAAAAGTAAGCAAATATAAATATATCACTAGCCATGCGCATTTAAAATTAGATATCTTTTTACTTAAAAATAAATTAAATTAAACTTTCCATTGGGTGAAATCAAGTACACAAACAGCTTTTGAATTTTAGAAAGAAAATGCAAAATAAATGTTTTAAATAAATGACAAAAAGAAATGTTATAACTAAAACTTGTTTGGGTAATCTACTACTGCTAGATATATGCTGGATTTATGTCTTGTAAATTCTACAGGCAAAATGTGATTTAGCTTAATCTCTGTCTAAAAATGCAAGCCATCTGTACAGTCCAGAAGAGAGTAGCAACTGGCGAAAAGTATTGTTGTGGACTGAAATGAGTCCAAAGAAGCATTTGCAGTGTGTGTGTGTGTGTGTGTGTGTGTGTGTGTGTGTGTGTGCGTGTGTGCGTGCGTGCGTGTGTGTGTGTGTGTGTGTGTGTGTGTGTGTGTGTGTGTGTGAGAGACAGAGAGAGAGAGAGAGAGAAAGACAAAGAGAAAGTGAGTGTTCATGTGGAAGGCTGCCTTCACCAACTAGTGTCTAAATAAGGTGCATCTAGGCAATCTAAATGCTGTTACATATCTGAAAAACACATTTAGCGTTAGTTTCCAAAGTTTTCCAGCCTTTCCATTGAAAGCAGTCTTGCACTCAGCAAGGTAACATTTTCTTTTCTATTTTGTTTTATTTGGTTTTAAAACAATAAATAAACAAATCAATTATAAAGCAAACAAATGTATAACTTCCACAGTTTTTATGATAACATGTAATTGTATTTATTATGGTACAATACAACTTCTCTATATATCACATCCCTTTGTAGAGTAAAACAAGCTTTCTGGACATAACCTCAAGCAATGTGTCTTTGAGTAAACAGTACATATCAAGTTCAACTTATCCAATTGTTTTTAAAGACTGTCATCATTTTTGATTAGTGTATATAACACTTTTTGCCTTTTCACCTGCAACGTCTTTGCCCTGCTAGATAGCCTTGTCCTATTGATAGTCCATTGGACAACTGTGGATGTATGGTTCTCTAATGATGGAGCATGCCCTTGCTTTATTTCCTAGCTTTTCAATGTTTTGACACTGTATGTAAGTTTTGCATTACCCCCTCACATCTTTTACACTGCTTGGCCAATAAAAATTGTGTACAAGTTCAATAGGAATTTTTTGTGCTATGGCTAGAAGTGTCTACCAGAAGCCCTTGAGATTACAAGCTGTTGTATCTCTTTTCTGTCTAGTCTGTCTTCAGTAGTCCATTTTTGGTACATAACCCCTTGTTCTAGTACAGAGTCTCCTTAACCTTGAGTATTATAAACACCCCTTGGCTACCTCAAGTTTTGTATAGTGGGATCCAAGAGCTATAAAGCTATTTCATCTCTCTCTCTCCCTGTCTCTCTCTCTCTCTCTCACTCTCTTTCTCTGTCTCTGTGCTCTTCCTAGATTCCTCTTCCAGTGTAAGTCCATTATTTTAACAACTGCCTCTCAGATTTACAATTATTGTTATTAACCATGTCTTTTCTGGAAGAAGTCCTTTTTACAGGTGGTTTGTTACCTTTAGGCAGGTATGGCGTAGATTTATGCTTCTTCCTATTATCTAGGGCATTCTCTGAAGTAGTCACATTATTAGCCTTTGTTTGAGGTGTGAGTATTGGCTGGGTTTCCACAATGCTACTTTTGCTATGCATGTTTCCATGTCAAACTGCATGTTAACTATTTGTAGATAAGGTACTCTACCATCAAAGTAATTACATATTATGATATCTGCTGGGATTAGTATTGGTCAACTGTTTGCCTCACTGAATCCTTTCCCAATACAAATGAAGCCAGACCAATAACACCTCAAAAGGTTTTGCTCCCATGAATCTAAATGGGGTATTTTGATGGGACAAGTAATGTTCTTGCAGAATGTATCTAAGGAATTTTTTCTTTACCCTCTTCCAGGATAAGGTAAAGACATAGATATAAATGAGTCAGCTGCAGTTTCAAGACAACCTTCCAATATTCCGGTGATACCTTCATGTGGCTTTTGTTCTTCATTCTGATTCTGTGGATATTTGGAACATGCATGGCCCATTAAGTTACACTGAACATATTTAACTCCAACACTCTAGAATATATTCAGTTCCACCTTTTCCCTGGGGAAGCTGCTGTGAACGTTCCAGCTTCCCATTCATCTCTTTTCTGCCTCTGTATAGCGCTGGGTACCCACTTTTTATGCAGTCATATCCTACTAGCTAGACAGAAGTCACCCTTTCTCCCACCCTATTTCCTCAGCAAAGTTATACTCCCAGTATTTTAAACCAAATTCTCATATCCTCAGGCAAAATACTGAATGTTTACTCCCTTCACTAGCAACTTGACATCCACTCACTCATCAATTAACTCATTTGCACCTCAGTGCTGGGTGTTTTTCTTGCTTCTCACCTGCATGTGTGGGTTGCCTTGCCTCACTGAAGCCTACAGCATTTGATAGGCAGACTACACACACTGCTGCTCCTGTACTTTCAGTGTAATTGAATCCTGCTACTGAATGTATCATATGTAGTTCCTCAATTAATAAGATTAGCTATGAGAAAATGATTTGAACTAAACAAGCAAGGCAAACACTGTTTCCCTTGTTCAGTTTAAAAAAAATTGTTTTCATATTTAAATTTTCTTTGACTCTAAGCTCCAGGCAATCGCTGTCTAACTTGCAAACATTCAGAAATGGGACACCTCCATATCTAACTGCTGGCTACTTCTGCAGTAAAATGACAAACACTGTCTTCTGCTTTGTTGCTTTGTTCTCTAAATCTATTCCACTTAGGAGTAAGTTTAAAAAAATAAAATATGATGTTTTAATGTAGCCATAATACGTACACTTTCTGTCAGCTATCTTACTTAATGTATGCATTACCTCACCTGTAAATTAAAAAGCTAAAAACCTCACTCGTTGCTCTTAGTCAGTTTGATGCTAATTATACAAAGGTTCAAATGCCAGAATAAAACTATCAACATTAGCTTCCACTTTATACTGAGGAAATAGTTCAATACTGATAGTGGAATCCAGGGCTTTGCTTTCACCCCTGTTATGCACATGTCTTTGACAAATGGCCAGCATCTTCCTCTTGTGCTGGTGTTACATCTCCTTCTTCTCTTCAGCTTCTGCTTCTCTCTGCTCTGTCATGCTCTTTGTACATTGAACTGTCTCATTCTCTTTGATTTTCAAGGAATCTAATTTCCAGCTCTACCTGTTTTTGTTTGTGCTGCAGTTCAATGCCATTTAGGGATGGACTGAGCTTCCGTGCATGTTGTACACTCCCATCCACTAGCAGGCTGTCTTTGTACTAAATAGACTGCATCCTACCTCCACTCAAGGCACTTATCATTTAATCATTAGTTACACTGATACGCTTAATTC
Source organism: Protopterus annectens (assembly GCF_019279795.1). Lineage (NCBI taxonomy): Eukaryota > Metazoa > Chordata > Ceratodontiformes > Protopteridae > Protopterus > Protopterus annectens. The sequence goes on from NC_056745.1 coordinate 491,824,112, forward strand.
CTATCACTTTGTGTTCTTTGTCAGCTTTAACACAGGAATTTTTAAAAGTGTTAATTTTGCTTATTTGTTAGTTATGCCATATAAAAATAAACTACCTTCTATGCAATCCATAGTGCTGTATATTTATTTTGCAGCTAAAAAGGTACATGCACTTTATGTATACAAAACTGTTTTACAGGTTAAACAGTTTCATTTCGCAATATATCAGCATTGCTGCAAACCATATCATACATGACAAGCTGAAACCACACAACTGCTGTGTATTTATATGTGAAGGTGCAAGTTTAAATAGGCACTCCAGGCACCAATAATATATAAGGGGTTATTAGCCTTAGAAGTATGTGGTAAATGTGCACTATTCCATTAGGTAGCAGCCAATACCTTTCACACCCAAATAAACATTACACTGTAGAGCTACAGATCTGCATTGTAATCACTGGATTTTAGGATTTTGCCTACCTCAGAGCAAGTCTACTATCTTCTAGAACAGTCTTGCAAACAATAACTGAAATATTGCCAATATTATTTTGCATGCACATACACACACACACACACACACACACACACACACACACACACACACACACACACACACACACACATTTTCCAAGAGGGGTCAATGACATCTCTCCGATATCCACACCTCTTTCTTGTTTTTATGATAATGCTGCAGCTAGATCGAAGATACACTAATATATCAAAAAGTGGTTGCTATTTACCCTTGAAATAAACTAACAGAAATATTTTATGGCAGTAATGATCCAAATACCGCTTCAAAAGATATAGACCAACAGCTATTAATGTACCATTCCAATGCACATGCACTTTAATAAAAATGACAACAGTCATGAGTATATAAAACTGAATAATGAAATTCTTTACTTGGAACTAATAAAATTAAACTCTGTACTTGGTAAATCAGACATATTATCAGTTTAATCTTGCATGATGAAAATATAAAAGAAATATGTTTAAACAGATAGTATAAAGGCAATTTCTAACAACATGCCTAAATCTACAAGTACTAAAATCTAATGACATAAACTGGATTTCTAACTACTACTGACATAAATATGAAAACAGTGGTTGCATAATTCCACAGCAAAAATGAAACCCAGTTTGAACTCTATCTAAATATGGAATTCACCTGCATGGTCAAAAAGAATTTATTTAATTATTTTTCTTTTGATAACCAGGTGGAGTGCTGTTCTAATGACCATTCTCAGTCATGACCTGATTGCAAATACAAGTAATAAAACAGTAAACATAATAAAAGTTAAAAAAGAGGCATGGTAATATATACAGAAATGCAGCTGCACAATTAAAGCTTGCATTAAGACTACAAATTAATATATAAACAGGAGTGTTGGTATTTATAGAGATACATTGGAGTTAGAAATGTTATGTGTTTCCCTTTTCCAGCAGAAACAATAATAGATGTCAGCCAGTCCACCAGAGTTTTAAAAGCAGGTACACTAAGTCTCCTTTTGTAGGTGTGCCTTTAAAGCTTTTTTGAATTCTACAAAAAGACTTGAATGTTTTTATATTAGTATGCAGGTGGTTCCAGGTGGCTGGTCCTGTTTATGAGAAGGCTGTTTCACCAATGACCTTGTGAAGGGAGGCTGCATTAAAATGATAGTGTGTTCTTCAGTATTGCTAAAAGAATAATTTGGTGATCTAATGGGTAGTTTGTGTCACAAAGGGGGGCAGTGATCTGATTTTAGGATTTTGAAAAAAGAGAGAACCAAGATGGACAGTGCTACAGTTGGAATAGGCAGCCATTTTAATTTCTGCAGAAAAAGGCAGTGATGTATAAATTGGTCTGTTATGAGTGCAAACCTGCCAGATTCTATTTTCAATTGTTTGATGTTTGTGAGCATCACAGGAGGAATGGAGACATATCATTTAAAGGCCATATTCTAGCTTGGGAATCAAAACATTTCTAGCAATATCTGTCCTGGTTGTTGGAGTTAGAAGATGGGAGATCCTGTAGCAGAATTTGAGCTAGGATACTATTTTACTGGTGACCAAATATGTGTGAATGATAGAGGGCCAGATTCAGGAAGCCTCCGTGTAAGAGTTATAACTCTTACACGGAGGCTGCAGTTAAACTGTGTGATGTCAGCATGTCATGCATATGCATGAGGTGCATGAGGCATGCTGAATCACACCAGTAACTCTTACACGGTCCGTGTAAGAGAGTAGGGGGCGTGTCTGTAGGATAAGCTCTGCAAGTGGACACGCCCCCGGAAAACTAACATGGATGAAAGTAAACAGCCACGAGAAAGGCCATGAAAATGTGCATAAACACACTATACAACACATGCCCCGACTGGCCATCAGTGTATAAAGTGAAGAGATGTCATAAAAGTAAATGAAAACCTTTTTTTTTTTTGTTAAACCCCGTAAATGTTTGCTACTGTGTGCGGGTGTGCTACTAGCGCAATCACAGTTAGCAGTCAGGGAAAAGGATATAAGAACTAAATATGCAAAGTAAGCCAAGAAATAATAGCTTAGTGGTAGAGTACCCGCCCTATGAGTAGGCAGGCAGGGTTCGAGCCCCTACAACAACCTTTTTTTTTTTTTGTAAATAAGCACTAAAAAGCCCCCAGACAGTATTGTACAAATGTAAATGTATGTCCCTTTGTAAAATGGAATGAAACAGAGCATATATTTTGAAGTAACATAAGAATAAAAACAGTCAGAAATGTACTGATAGCTAAGCTGCCGTGAGACAGAGTGCCCGTAGCAGTAGTGTTTAAAGCTGCAAACTGCGTGCCCGTTGCCAAGCAGTGGATAAACAGGCTGAAACTGTGTGCAATTAGCTGAACATGTGTGTCACTAGCCAATTCAGATTTATCCCAGCGCACACCGTTTGCGCGCCTCCCACAAGCTAACTGCCAGTGCGCATGCGTAACCTCCGCAAACGGCGCAGAACAGGTTTAAAGTGCTTAAAAGTGCTTTTGGCATGTTTGATTGACAGGTCTTCAACTCATTTCTGTCAGGAAAAGCAGAAAGCAGTTGCTAGATTCGAACACAGGATACCATGCACTAGAGTCAAGGAACTAAACCACCAAGCCATGACAGCAATACCTAGAAAAGCAGAAATAGCATATATATGGGATAAAACCCAGAATGGAGCATGAGAAAGCATTTTCAGTGAAGTAGATACAATTCCAAAATGGCCAATCAGAGAAATGTGCGGAAAAAAGCGGCATATATAAGCCCCATAGGCGGGAATACACAGCATAACTGATTGTAGAACAGACTTGCAGTCAGCATGAGTGGAGTAGGTGAGGGACGTTGCTTTCGAGCACAGCGTTGGGGCGTTGAGGAGTCCAGATACATGGTCTGGCTCCTTGTCCATAATCACGAGGCCCAACTCATGCAGGGCCAGGTCTCATGGGGAGTATATAAGGCTGAGGCGTGGGACCAGTTGGCTCGTGAGCTGACCAGTGCTACTGGCATTCCACGCACTGGTGAGCAGGTCCGTCACCACCATGCGGACCTGAAGAGTGCAAGCAGGACCAATTGAACCGTTGGATCCAGGAGGCCCGGCAAATGCCCAACGCCCCACCACTGAGTAAGTCACATTTTACCCATGTATGTAAGGATTTCAACCAGCTGATACCATGGAGATGTTTAGTCCAATATTATTCCCTTTGTATTACAGCTGCAGGTGTCCGCTCTGCGAATGTCGAGATGCACGCCAGAAGGCTGGTGCGGCTGCGCCACCATGCAGGTTAGTAACCCCACCCAGTACTTGTAAATAAATATTATTATGTACCATGTATCAGAACAGTGCAGTGTATTGATTAAAAGTAATATAATGTGCAAGCAGGAATTGAACGTCTGCAGGTATGGCTGCAACAAGTTCATCAGTATGCAAGTGTAACTGGAAATATAATTGATAGGATTAAACAGTGCTGTAATACAGATGTCCCATCATTAATTAAATATACTGTAACCTGCAGTATAGTCTCAAGAGTACAGCTTCAGAATCTGAGGTAGTCACATGTCAGATATATCCCCTGTTGAAATGCTGAATCATGACAGAAGTGAGGCTGTTGGAAAGTGTTTGAATCACCACAGGTCTAATATGTGAACAAAGCCTAGAAGTACCAACCTGGACTGTGAAGTTGCAGAATGTATGAGAGTGACAGAAATGCTCATGTATGAGTAAATAAAGTAGTAATAACCCCTGAATATATAAGCCTCAGTGTGTTTTTACAGAACTAAATGCATGTGGGAAGTACAAATTAACATCCCAAACTGATTTCAGTGTGTCTGAATCTGAATGTCTAGCTCAAAATCTGTATATGGTGATAACAGTAAACAATTTGCAGATAGAATGAATGATTATCTGACAGACTAAACAGCCATAGTTGTCCCCTGTCCTGTCATCAAAGTGTAGCAGGATGATGTATCTGATCAAATTCAAAATAAGTAGGATAGTGATGTATGTGTAACAGGTGTAGCATGACAGTCAAATAAAGATTATTTTGAAACATCAGCCTCAACTTAATTGTGTATCTATGATAAATGTGAATTAATGTTTAACATATGAATGTGTCATCACTTTCTATCCCCACCCAACCCTGTAATTCCATATAACAACATCCACTAAATAATGGTATGTGAACATTTCATTAATCATGGACATTTGTCCGTTCAAACATATATGCATGTCTGTTCGTGCATGTGCCCTGTTCATACCTGCAAATACGATGGCCTGTTGCCATTAATCAACCCTGCATGTCGTTTGACTGTGTTTTGCTGTTCAAATAATGCATGTGATATTGATATGCCCCTTGTTCAATGGTGTCCATATCTGGGTGTTTGTTTGATGGGAATACCAATGCATGCTGTTACAACTAATCTGAATGGAATAAAATGCCACTAACCCAAACTAACATAACTACTCACAAACCTAGAACGCTTGGGAAGGCAGGTCCCAGCGGACCCACCTCTCCCACCTCAGCTGGTGACTGCACCTGGCACTAGTGCCCAGGCGGACCCCCTCCGGTGGCCCTGTGCCACCTTCGGGTGGAAGCGCTGCAGGGATGGGGCCCGTCCCCTCTGCAAGTGTGGCCGGAGGGTTCGGCCCACTCACCCTCCGCGGTGTCCAGTCTGTGGTGCGTAGGGAGATCCAAGACACTGTTCTTGGACCCCTCGCCAGCTCGAGGCTCGTGTGGCACAGCTAACGGCCCCCGGCCGTTGCCCGCCTACACAGCCCCAGCACAGCCCGTCCTGGGCTGTGAAGGAACAGTGGCAACTGCCTATGGGTGGGGATATCAGTTCCACTGTTGCCATCTGTGGGCTCGTGCATCTCGGATATCCCAACCTCCGTCCCGTCAATTGTGTAACCCCCACGTGTGTCATACACCGTCCCTGTATGCGTCTTGTCTGTCTTGTCTGTTAACCTACCCAACCTACCTCCCCAGCTTTACCGACTTCCTTCACCTGTCATACCACTCTCACCTGTAAAAAAAAAAAAAAGGGCACTCTGTCCCACAAAAATTACGCCCCATACATAGCTGTCCATGTCGCAGACATGTCCGCTGGACATCTAAACTGTTAATTACAATTGGCTGTACAACAAATATTAATGTTGTCCTGACACCTCTCTCAGAGGTGGAAGGTTTCAAATGTCTCACCAAAATACATAGAAATATACAGCTGTTGCTGCAAAAGACATGGGCATCTATGGGCCTTACCTACACCCTTCCTGCAAATCCCACGCTTCTTTCCCTACTGTCTTACCCTCTTTGTGACCCCTTTTCACCACTTTCCTGTCACCCCTTTTTCTTTTCTTTCAAAGAAAATAGCGCCGGTGTGCGCTTGTGTTAGCGGAGCTCACCCCCAGTGCGCATGTGAGCTCAGCAAAACGAACGCAGACCTGGTTTAAAGTGCTTAAAAGTGCCTTTATGGCACTTTGATTGACAGGTCCTGTACTCAGTTCCAAAGTTTGCTAAGAAAAATAAATTCCCACTGTCAGTCTCGAACCCAGGACCTTGGTAACATTAGTCCGTATGACCTACCACTAAGCCATGCCTGCTTTACAAGAACAAACTGCTAAAATAAATATAACATGTAATAGTAGGAATCAGTATAAAGGTAATATAGGAGATGTACTATCCAAAGCATGTTTGGTAGAGTTTTAATGGCCAAATTACTGGATTCCCATACTAGTTCAGTGTGAGCAGAAACAGCACTGCTACCTGTTAGCTTGTACATAATAATGTAAGGTAATGTACATATGTGAAGGTATGTATATCTACACATACATATATATAAATATATATTAATACATATGAAATATAATCGTAGGTCTCAGTAGCCATACACACTCACTACAGGAAAAAGTTAACATAATTGCTGCAACCTGAATCTGCAACACAGCCTGACCCTGTGTGACCTACTTACCCTTCTAACTGCTTACAGGTGGCCTCAACACTTTGATTGACAGGTCCTGTACTCAGTTTGAAAGTTTGCAAAGTAAAAAATTCCCACTGTCAGTCTTGAAACCAGGACCTAGGTAACATTAGTCTGTTTGACCTACCACTAAGCCATGCCTGCTGTAGAAGAGCACACTGCTAAAATAAATATAACATGTAATAGTAGGAATCAGTATAAAGGCAATATAGGAGATGTACTATCCAAAGCATGTTTGGTAGAGTTTTAATGGCCAAATTACTGGATTCCCATACTAGTTCAGTGTGAGCAGAAACAGCCCTGCTACCTGTTAGCTTGTACATAATAATGTAAGGTAATGTACATATGTGAAGGTATGTATATCAACACATACATATATATAAATATATATTAATACATATGAAATATAATCGTAGGTCTCAGTAGCCATACACACTCACTACAGGAAACAGTGAAGATATATGCAGCAACCAGAATCTGCAACACAGCCTGGCTCCTGTGAGACCTACTAAGCCCTTTAACTGCTTAAAGGTGCCTCTAGCACTGTGATTGATAGGCCCTATACTCAACCCAAAAGCAGAATATGAGCATACTAGTAGGCCCTACCACAAGACCATTGTAACACTAGTCTGTATGACCTACCAGTAAGCCATGACTCTCATACAGGAATATAGTGCTAAATAAGTGGAACATGTAATAGTAGGAATGAAGATAAAGGCAATATAGTATGTCTACTACCCAAAGCATGTCAGGCAGACTTTTATAGTCCCAATTACTGGATTCCCATACTAGAGTAGTGTTAATGGAAACAGCCCTGCTAATTGTTAGCTCGTACCCAATAATGTCAGCTAATGTACATATATGAAAGTATGTATATGTACACAGATATATATATATATATTCATATAGCAATACATATGACATATAGTTGTAGGTGTCAGTATGCATACACACTCACTACAGGGAACAGGCAAGATAAATGCAGCAACCTGAATCTACAACACAGCATGAAGCATGGGAGATGTACTAACCTTCACACTCACAGAACACTGTCAACAGCATACCAGCATGGTCCACGCCCTACAATCTGAAAGGGCAACGCCTATCTCACATACCCTTTTATAGCAGTGTCCTGAAATCACAGTGAGACATGCAATTAGTACACACCCAGCTGCTTGCAATTAGCAAATGCTGCCTTACAATTGGTGCAGAGGCCATCACATGGATCCATGCAGATACCTACAAAAGTATTCAGTACCCACACTCCACTCATGCAATACAGTCATTGCACTAACCGAATGAGAAAGAGAGAGAGAGAGACAGACAGAGAGAAAACAAAATATACTGACAGCAAGCAGCAAAACAGCAGCAGCAGCAGCAGCAACAGCAGCAAAATACAAGCAGCACGACTGACTCACCAAAAGCTGCCACAAACACAGGTAATGCAAAGTAGCAGGTTAATCCTGTGTATACTGTGACACCTCCAAATGTATCATAGTTCACTATCAATAGGTATGTCCATGAGATAGGTTGTGTGTAGATAGTCATGAAATATAAACATATGTAAAATTGTTGTACATGTGGGCCATAACTAACACTTCCATAGCTTAGAACACAAGGCCAGTTGTGCATATGATGCAGTAGTTCCCAGGGTCAGTAGAGGTTCCTCCTCATTGGTGTGGGACCACTGTGTATGTATGGCACTGTTCAGGTACATATCCTGTAGTATGGCCATGGATTAATATCAGTCTGTCATGTGGTGCTATGTCCTCCAGGGGTGAATGTAGCACACATCCAGGGATACCATTCCGTAACAGTGATGATATGTGTTCTGCAATGATGAGGGTGGCTCTCACCTGGACATGTGAGAGGATAGGGAGGTTACAGTCATCTGGGATAACTAATAACACGTGTGTAGGACAATGGGGGTACCTGCACCTAAACTGTCTGCAAAATTGTTGGCAATAGCTGTGCATCTGGTGAATGTGAAGCATCTTAACACTGCAGACAACAGATGCCTTCCCGTCATGTGAATCTGCCCTGTGCTGCAGTAGCCTCCTACTATTGTTATACAATATGCCTGTATCTGTAGTCCACTGGACAGGATTAATAAGTGGTGTGCAGTTGTTCTGGGTTAGATAACTGTGTGCACAGTACATGCAGTATGTGGGATGTCTGTGGTAAGCATATGCAAATGTGCTGGCGGTGTGTGTTGTGGCTTCCACTGGCCCAGTGGGCTGCATGGATAGCATCACTGTCATAACTACTGAATAACTGTGTAATTACATGCATACATAGCAAGGTAGTGTATTGTGCTTGTGGTGTTGTTCAGATATGTATATCCAGGCTGAGTAATTTGTGTCCACATCACAGGGTTGGATGGCAGCACACATCCAGTATGTATGGATGAACACCCAGAATGTGTCACACGTGTCACCTGTGCAGACGTATCTGGCCATTACCTGTGCATCCCCACAACACACACACATGCAACATATGGCAGAAGTACTATAGCAGTACACACATGTTCATAGGTTCATACTAGGCTATCTGCCCGAGGGCATTTACAAGACTAGCCCATAGTTTTGTGGCTTACGCCACCCCTTTAGTATGGGGAACCATACCCATTATTTTGCTGTGCCTCTGTCGAGCAGTGACACTGAGGTAATCCCTGGGGTATATCTGCGATCTCCCATCCATTGGTCAAGATTTCCCTAGAACAAGGCCATCGAGGTGCTCTGCCTCACATATACCGTGATTTTGTTCCACAGCATAGGGAGTCTTTGGTTGATGAATCTATCCCTCCAGCATGTCCTATTAATAGCCGTGTCGAGGTTTAAGTCTCCTGGCCTTGTGGCTCTGATGGATCTAGATTTTTTAGGTGAAGCATATTCATCAAATCTGGGTCTGACATGGCCTTGTATGTTGGGCAAAGGTCACCTCTGAGCAAGCTGTGGCGACTGACTACAACATACATGGACATGCTGGAGGGGCAAATTCTAACTGAGAGGCTCCCTTTACTCTGTAATGAGCTAGAACAGTTGAGAATGAACAGTTCATAGGTTCATACTAGGCTATTTGCCCTAGGGCATTGGTAAGCCTAGTAGAATGTGTTTGTCTTTTGCCACCCAATCACAAGTTATGCTGCTATGCCCTTGTCCGACTTTAGTATACTATGCCTCTGTCTAACAGTGACATAGAAGTGATACCTGGGGTACAACTATGATCTCCATCCACTCATCCAGATTCCTATGGAAGAGAGTCAATGAGGGACTCTGCCTAACCAGTAGTGTGAGCTCATTACAGAGTGAAGGGAGCCTCGGTTAGAATATGCCTCTCCAGCATGTCCATGTATGTCAGTGCTGAGGTCCAGCTCTCCTGAGCATGTGGCTGTATGGGACTCTGATTGCCTGAGGTACATCACGTTCATTACTGCTAGGTAGGACATGGCTGTATATGGCATGCACAGATTGCCCCTGAACAGGCAGTATGCCACTGAGTCCAGCTGGATTCACTTTACCTGGGCAGCATATGACATCTGTGTGAGCCATTGCATCCCCTTGATGATGTACTGTTGTCCTGTACCAGTTGCTGTAGGTGTCTGGTTAGGTACATCCCAAAAGGTGCATTGTATGCAATTATAGGCCTGATGATGGATGAGTACAGAGGCACAATGACCTCCGGTGCCATACATGTGAATCAGTCATGATTAGCTGGGCTATATAACATGTCTGTCAATCCACGTTGCCCATGTGGTAGACAAATGACAGACTGCTACCATGTTTCTTCCCAGGTCCCCAACTACGTCTAGTGCAAGTGCACACCCCTCATAAATGATGTGGAAGCCTTCAAAGGCCCAAGGCCTGTTGAAAATATGGACCAGACTGCAGATACCTGTATAGAGGCATTCTGTGGACACATTCAGGAATGCATGGATCATGAAGCCACATATGAAAGCATGACCCAATTCTCCAAAGACAGATGTCCTGGGCACGGACACCAGCCATAAACACACTATACAATAGAAGGATGGCGCCACTACATGATACAACAACCTCCCAAAATGTGAAGGCACCACTGATGAGTATTGGAAGACAACTACAGGCACCCATATGATTGTCTAAGGCCATCTTTGAGAGAGGATTCCACAAGCCACTGAGGATAATCACAAGGCTGCCTGTAGTTATGTTAGTAACCTGGGTGGTACTACCCAGATATGCTCAGAGGTAATACAATATGTCACACAAAATATAAAACACACAGACATTGCCATCATCCTAGTGGACAGGTTCAATGCTGCCTTCTCTCCCCACCACACCAAAAGGGAACATATGTCTCGCATCACAGTGCTTCCCCTGACATCACAGATGCTCAGGTAAGAGATGCCCTTCCCAAAGCAGTAAACACTGCATCAATGGGACCAGACAGTGTCCCAGGCTGTGTCCTACATGAACCACAAGAAGAGCTACACCCAGACATAACACCACTGTTCAATCCCAGCCTTAATACATGATATGTGACCAGAGAGTGGCATACAGCAACAGTGGTCCCTCAACATGCAGGTGGTGCCGCCACGGATCCTGGACACTACTGCCCCATATGTCTGACTAGCTTTGTCTGCAAAGCTATGGCAAGAATCATCAAGAACCTCACATATCTAGATATTGTGGACCTACAGACATGTCACCATACACAGTTTGGCTTTGTCAATGGCAAATCCTGCCTATCAAACCTGTTTGCTTTGTTTGAAACAGTCACCAAGGCCACTGTCAAGGGGTAGGAGGTCCACACAGCCTACCTGGACCTTGCATAAGCCTTGGATACAATACCCCACTTGTGCATTCTAGGGAAGCTCACCAGTGTACATGTTAACCCCTATGTCACTATGGGTATTGCACAGTGGCTCAAGGGCAGAACACACATGGTAGAATTGCTGGAGCCATGTCAGCCTCCAACCTGGTACAAGTGGTGTCCCACAAGGCAAAGCCCTAGGGGCTGTCATGTTCATTATATATTTGTCATAGGTACAGGCCAACATGGAAGTACTGTGGCTCAGCACGTCACAGGTGACTGCAGACCAACACCATAATCAACTCAACAGCTAACACACGCATCCTCCAAAAGGGACTCTTGCAAACACACGACTTGTGCCACAGCCATGGCCTCAACATGAATGACAGAAAGAGTATAGTCATCCCCTTTGTGAAACAGTAAATGACCACAATGTACCACATATGTGTTAATCCAGTAAGTGCAGACCTAGGAATTATGGACCTTGGGGTACGAGGTTGATAGCATCCTACCATTTGACAACAACATGGACAAAGTGGTTAGGTAAGCATGTGATATGGGCCACATCATCATGGGATCCACATGTAGGCCAGGGGAGGACATTGTGCCCCTTTACTCATCCCTCATCATGCCCATAATTGACTATGATGAACCTGTCGGCATGCACCTTACCAGACACCTGCAGCAACTGGGGCTACCACATATGTACCTCGACAAGGTGATCAAAGTGCTCAAACAGATGCCACATACTGACTGGTTAAAGTAGCAGCAGCTCTACTCAGTGACATACTGCCTCTTCATAGGCAATCTGTGCCTTACATAGAAGGCCAGGTCATACCCTCACGTAATGGCCATGCTGCATCTCAGAATATCCAGATCCCACCACGATACATGCTGGAAATACATGAACTTCAGGAGTGATATACATAGGACATGGTGGAGGGGCACATTAACAACTCAGAGGCACCCTTCATTCCTGATTATTATCCCAATAGAGGTTAGGCGGACTGACTCAGTGACTATCCTCAAGAGCGATATTAATGACTGGATGTGACATTGTAGGGTTACCCTGGGTATCACTTATGTGTCACTGTGAGAAAGAGGCACAGTATACTAACCTTGGAAAAGGGCATAGCAAGACAGATTCACAATGCATGTTGAAAGGCACGCACATTCTGGCTAGGTGGATACATGCCCTGGGCAGATATCCCTGTACGAACCTATGGACCTATGTCTCTTTTTCACCATTGGCCCTATGTGCTGTCAATCACCAATGTAATCTCAATACTCTGGTAGCATGTGCAAAGGTCAGTTGTCAGTCACCTCTATGGTACAGTTGTGGAATATGTGTGTCATGTAGTAATGTCACAGCTGCCACATGTACACAGTCAACCCTATCCCCTACCCATTGATGTACATCACATGTATGAGATGGAAACACATGGCCAAACTGTAACAACAACATACAAGTCAGTCAGATGCATGGACACATATGACTCAGTCATTGTCCATGCCACCACAGCTGATGTGGGATGTCGCTCACTGGGATACGTGATAGGGAACATGGAAGGGATCACTGAGCAAGTGACACAGGCTGGTAGACCCCTGACCTTGGTTGGCATCAGACCCTCACCAGGGATTCCGACAAATTACTGAATGCTAATGAATAAGTGTATCTACAACACCCTAGCTGAATGGTTCTTAGCATGCAGTCACTGCATTGCTATGGAATACTGTCTTACCACTCCCACAACAGGTGAAAACATGCAGCTCCTGTACATTAACAACATGTAGACCTTATGCCCCAGACCAGGTGTGCATCCCTCACTACTAGGCTGATAGCATCTACATCTCACACTGTATATACACATCCCACATGCAGCATCTGCACAGAAGACCACGGTCATAATGTTACCCTGTGCAAATACCATGTATTCACATGTGGCAGGCATCACACATGGTAACTATTGAAAGTCACAGGTACATATGTGTATTTGGCACACACATACATCATGTGTTCATTGCCATAACCGGTGTAATCAATGTCATGCATTATTGTGAGGGACAACCCACATACATGGGCATTCTGTGTGTGCACAACACACATGGCATGTCTGTAATCAAAAGCCATACATAATTGTGATATCGTTTAGAAATGGGTATGTGCATCCTGTAGTGTGTTTTCCCAGTTGCCAAAAGGGATATATCAATCATACACACTTACCCCCCTACACACACACTTGTTATGTGCCGGATTCAAACCCCTACCTAACTATGCTAAGACACTAGAGACCGACGCATTAGCGCAGCGCACTATTCGCATTACTGGGGAATGTCCTTTCCCCTGATATACTTATAGGGTGCTGACATCATCAGAGTTTAGAAAGTGGACTGATCATCCTGTGGTGTGTTTTCCCAGTTGCCAAAAGGGATGTTTCTTTTATACCCACACACTTACCCCCTTCACACACACTTGTCATCTGTCAGATTCAAACCCCTACCTAACTATGTTAAGACACTAGAGACAGACGCATTAGCACAGCGCGCTATTCGCATTACTGGGGAAAGTCCTTTCCCCTGATATACTTATAGGGTGCTGCCATCATCAGAGTTTAGAAAGTGGAATGATCATCCTGTGGTGTGTTTTCCCAGTTGCCAAAAGGGATGTTTCTTTCATACCCACACACTTACCCCCTTCACACACACTTGTCATCTGCCGGATTCAAACCCCTACCTAACTATGTTATGACACTAGAGATGGACGCATTAGCACAGCGCGCTATTCGCATTACTGGGGAAAGTCCTTTCCCCTGATATACTTATAGGGTGCTGACATCATCAGAGTTTAGAAAGTGGACTGATCATCCTGTGGTGTGTTTTCCCAGTTGCCAAAAGGGATGTTTCTTTCATACCCACACACTTACCCCCTTCACACACACTTATCATCTGCCGGATTCAAACCCCTACCTAACTATGTTAAGACACTAGAGACGGACGCATTAGCACAGCGCGCTATTCGCATTACTGGGGAAAGTCTTTTCCCCTGATATACTTATAGGGTGCTGACATCATCAGAGTTTAGAAAGTGGAATGATCATCCTGTGGTGTGTTTTCCCAGTTGCCAAAAGGGATGTTTCTTTCATACCCACACACTTAGCCCCTTCACACACACTTGTCATCTGCCGGATTCAAACCCCTACCTAACTATGTTATGACACTAGTGATGGACGCATTAGCACAGCGCGCTATTCGCATTACTGGGGAAAGTCCTTTCCCCTGATATACTTATAGGGTGCTGACATCATCAGAGTTTAGAAAGTGGACTGATCATCCTGTGGTGTGTTTTCCCAGTTGCCAAAAGGGATGTTTTTTTCATACCCACACACTTACCCCCTTCACACACACTTGTCATCTGCCGGATTCAAACCCCTACCTAACTATGTTAAGACACTAGAGACGGACGCATTAGCACAGCGCTATTCGCATTACTGGGGAAAGTCCTTTCCCCTGATATACTTATAGGGTGCTGACATCATCAGAGTTTAGAAAGTGGACTGATCATCCTGGGGTGTGTTTTCCCAGTTGCCAAAAGGGATGTTTCTTTCATACCCACACACTTACCCCCTTCACACACACTTGTCATCTGCTGGATTCAAACCCCTACCTAACTATGTTATGACACTAGAGATGGACGCATTAGCACGGCGCGCTATTCGGATTACTGGGAGAATCCTTTGCTCCAATATACTTATAGGGTGCTGACATCATCAGAGTCTAGAAAGTGGAATGATCATCCTGTGGTGTGTTTTCCCAGTTGCCAAAAGGGATGTTTCTTTCATACACACACTTACCCCCCTTCACACACACTTGCCACCTGCTGGATTCAAACCCCTACCTAACTATGTTATGACACTAGAGATGGACGCATTAGCACGGCGCGCTATTCGGATTACTGGGAGAATCTTTTGCTCCAATATACTTATAGGGTGCTGACATCATCAGAGTCTAGAAAGTGGAATGATCATCCTGTGGTGTGTTTTCCCAGTTGCCAAAAGGGATGTTTCTTTCATACACACTTACCCCCCTTCACACACACTTGCCACCTGCTGAATTCAAACCCCTACCTAACTATGTTATGACACTAGAGACGGACGCATTAGCACGGTGCGCTATTGGGATTACTGGGAGAATCCTTTGCTCCAATATACTTATAGGGTGCTGACATCATCAGAGTCTAGAAAGTGGAATGATCATCCTGTGGTGTGTTTTCCCAGTTGCCAAAAGGGATGTTTCTTTCATACACACTTACACACACACTTACCCCCCTTCACACACACTTGCCACCTGCTGGATTCAAACCCCTACCTAACTATGTTATGACACTAGAGACGGACGCATTAGCACGGTGCGCTATTCGGATTACTGAGAGAATCCTTTTCTCCGATATACTTATAGGGTGCTTACATGATCAGTGTCTAGAAAGGGGGACGACCATCCTCTGGTGTGTTTTCACATTTGCTAGGGGTAACATTTGGACCAAGTGTGTGAGCATGCCCAGTTCAGCCTTCCTGTGGCATGTTGTGTGAAAGATGTCTCATTTATCTAAGTGTGTGAGCATGCCCAGTGTGGGCTTTACATATGTTGAACTCTGCAGCCCATCACATTTGTGGATGAGTGTGACCTTCAACAAATACCTCCAGTTTATGGTTGTGTGTTCTGTGCCATGTTGTGTAGTTACTGTCCGAATGCTTTTGTGTGAACAAAACTGGGAGTATACTGTGCCTGCAGGTTTTGCATGGGATACTTTGCACACAATTGTCAACATCCGTTCATACTGACCTAACACTGTAGCACTGTCTAGTGTAGTGTTTCAGTACTTTCACTGTGGTGGTCAGTATCCTGGGCTTCAGTCCTATCACTGATTTACATTTCCATAGTGTGCACAACAGGCTGGTTAAGGTCCAGTTGTGCACATCTGCACAAAGGCAGTGCCTCTACAGACCCTGTTAATTGCTGCCCCATAAGCTTAACAAGTGTAGTCTGCAAATCTATGGAGAGGATCATAATTGAGCTCATAAACAAAGATATAGGAGACATGCAGACATTGTACCCATCCCATTTTGCCTTGGTCAGGGGCAGATCATGCCTTTTGTACTGGGTTGACATCTTCAAATTGGTCACTTAGGCCATTGTTGGGGAAAGGCAGTCCGTACAACCTACCTTGGCCTTGCTAACACTTTCAACACAATACCCCACTCAGGTATTGTGGAAAGACCTCACAACTGAAATGTAAACCCATATGTCACAAGATGGGTTGCAAACTGGCTTAAGGACGGGACCCACAGGGTTAGAGTTGCTGGCACTATGTTAGACTCCAGGCTGGTCACAGGTGGTGTCACACAGGGCTCAGTCCTTGGCCACCATTGTTTGTCATGTACTTCCCATGAGAACAGGCCAACATGGGAGGACTTTGGATGACAATGTTAGCAGATGAGTGCACACTGGGCACCATAGTGGACAGTGCATCACACACAGATATCCTTCAGAAGGGACTCACAGTAACTGATAGCTGGTGCCAGGGCCATGGCCTGAAGTCAGAGTGCACAACATGTGTAGACATACCCTTCAGGAAAAGCAAGGTGACCCCAAGCTACCATATTGGTGGCAATCCTCTAAGCACAGAGGAGGTTATCACGGACCTGGGGACCCAGGTTGACAGTCGCCATTCTTCTCAGACTCACATTGCTAAAGTGGCTAGGAAGACCTTCTACATTGCCCACCTGATAAGGATGGGATTCACATCCAGATCTAGTGGGTCATTGTTCCCCTGTACTCTTCAGTTATCAGACCGGTGATCAAGTCAAATGCCCTATTCTGGCTGTATCTCACCCAACATCTGCAGCAATTGGAGACACCCTGACTGTCCCCCACCTAAAGGATCAAGGAACCACAACAGCTGTCATATGCTGCCAGATTGAAGACACTCACACTCTATTCACTCACATACCGTCTGCTTAGAGGTGACATGTGCCTGACATGCGAGGCCATGTCCAAACAGAGATTAATGGACATGCTCCACCTCAGACTCAGAAGATCCACCTGAACCACTAGTGCAGGTGACTGACACCTTAGCAGGGATGTATGTTGGACATGTTGTAGGGATGGAGTTATCACTCGGAGACTCCCTATGCTGTGGAATACGATCCTGGTCCATTTGAGGCAGAGCACCTTGCTGGCTGTGTTCAAGAGGTATCTTGACCTAATGCTAGTCGGAGAATGTGTTTGTCCATCAACACATTGTAAGCGTAGTTTGACATGTCATATGTCTTGTTTAGTATACTGTGCCTCTGTCTACCTGTGACATAACATTGATACCCAGGGTAAACCTCCCATCTCCCATCCACTCATTAGGATTCCTGTTGAGGGGACTCAACCAGTGTCTTTATGGACAACCTGTAGTGTTAGTTTACTCATGTGTAGGGGTGGCTTCTGTGTTTTGGATAATGCAGTACAGCCTGTCCTATATATGTCAGTGCTGGGGTTCAGGTCCCTCATGTGCATATCTCCCTGCCATTCACATTGTACAAGGTACGGCATGTGCATTGCTGACAGCTTGGACATGGCTTTCTACATCAGGCACAGCTTGTGTCTGGGTGGCCAGCATGGCAGTGTGTGTAACTGCATTCTGTTTAATCAGGCAACACATTACATGTGTTCCAGCTCTTTGATACTCCTGGTGAGGTACTGTTGTGGACTTTACAGTTGCTGAATCTATCTGCTGAGGTACACCACACAGGTGCTGTTGTGGTCATTTGTAATGCTGCTGAAAGATAACTGCAAAACCACAATGACCTCCCCTTAGCTAGATGTCATAACCCTCATGATTAGGTTGGTATATGGATTGTTGCTGTTAACCCTACAGCCACATTTATGTCCAATGCAGGATATCTATGACCTTGTGTTCCCATTCTGGCATTACATGTTAGGAATGTCATGGGTCGACACCTATGTGGGAATTGGTGGTCACTTACTGGATTATCCACAGAGGCTGACTATACTGTTTTCACCATTTAACATGCTGACATGGCTATGGCACCAGCTGTCTGTTTCTATGTGGCCCTTTTATGGGATGCTTGTGTCAGCTGGTGTATCAGATATGTCAGGCTTGTTGTCCTCTACAAACATGTTCCAGCACAGTCCTTACTTGTTGGCCTGTACCTATGGGGCATATATACCAGATGGTGAAGGTCCCAGGACCAAGCTTTGTGGGATGCCTGTTATATGTGGTTTGTAGTCTGACATGGCTGCTGCATGTCTGACCATGTCAGTTCTGTCGTTGGTCTGGTTTGCAACCCCTCCCATGACATTGGGGTGTATATATCAGCTGGTGAGCAAATCTATACGGAACACATAGGGTATTGTACAGAAGGCTTTTCAAGGTCCGGCTACACTGTGTGGACCACATTGCCCTCATCACTGACTTCAAGTACTGTTTCAACTGAGTCACACATGTTTAGGGGTGGGGTCTGCACTTTGTAAACCCACACTGGGTAGGGTCGGGTGTCAATAGATCCACAATATCATTATGTCTGTGGTACATGCTGGTCCTTTCCATAGCTGTGCAGACCAAACCTCTCATGATTCTGTGGTGGTTGTTTTTCCTATCCATTCAGGAGACACCTTTGTTGAGAACACCCACTGTTGTTGTACACTGCTCTTTGGGTGCAACCCTGTGGTAAGGGTGACATAATGTGAGGGAGGCGGCAGTCTGCTGGGGAAGGTATTTGGCATTATGGGGGGGGGGTTTGCACTGCACATGTCAGGGTGTATGTTGGCCATACCTGTGTGTGTCTGGTATGTTGTTTGTAATATCGGTGTGATCCGGAGCATATCCAGGAATCAACAACATGCTTACTACCATCATTTGCAACAGCCTTGGGGTTATCTGTAGTGTCCTGTACAATCTGTATCATAATGGGTTCATACTAGGCTACCCCTAGGGCATCTGTAAGCCTGCATGTCCATTTTGTTTGATGGATTCTGGGAATTGTTTACACCTGTGTCAGTGCTAGTATGATACCAGGGGTATAGTGACAAACAGCTCAGAAGCTGACTTCACACTTCTTCGGACTGAGATGGTATCCATTAAGCCCACTGGGCCAGTGGAAACCACAACACACAATGGTGACTCCTGCACAGACACTTTCTACGGACATCTCCGAGTAAGCATGGACCATGCAATCACAAATGAGAATGACACCTTCACCACCAAGGAAAGTGGCCTGTCTGGTGGACCCCAGCCATAAACAAACTGTATAACAGATGAAGGATACTAATGCAAGACAGAGCTACATCTCCAGAATGTAAGGCAGCTGTGATCAGCAGTAGTAGAAAGCTACATTCTCACATAAAGACACCCAAGTTCAACTTGGGGACATAAATCACCACAGACGATGAAGGTAACCACACTGCTTTCTTCAGTTATGTCTGACGCCTGGGTGGGAACCCTCATATATGCTCAGATTTGGTACACAACAACTTATATCCCAGGGACCTGACAGATATTACTGACACCCTGGCAGACCAGTTCAGTGCAATGTACCCCTCCCTCACCCCCAAGACATGATAGTTATCACAGCTGTATGTAACCTCACTGTCATCCTGGATGTCCATGTGAGAGCCGCAGTCAGCAAAGACAGTACACAGCATCAATGGGACCTGATGGTATCCCCAGTTGCATGCTATGTGAACTACAGATGGAGATAAACCTGTATATGCAGATCCTATTTAACCTTAGCCTTGCTACAGGATCTGTACCTGAACACTGGCGACGGCAACAGTGGTCCCACTCCACAAAGGAGATGCCTCCACAGACCCTGGCAGCTACCACCACACAAGCTTAAACAGCCTTGTCTGCAAAGCTTTGTGAAGGGTCATTATGGAGCTTCCACACAGAGACATTGGTGTCCTACAGACCCTTGATCACACCCAATTCAGCTTTGTACAGTGCAGATCCTGCGTTTTGCACCAAGTTGACTACTTTGAAAATGTCAGTAGAGCCGTTGATGAGGGCTACACAGTCCACACAACCTACCTGCGCTTGGCTAAGGCCTTTGACACAATACCCCACTCAGGCATCATAGACAAGCTCAACAGCTGAGATATAACACCATATGTCACAGCATAGGTTGCAAAATGGCTCAGAAACAGAACCCATAATGTCAACATTGCAGGTGCCTTGTCAGGTTCAAGCCAGTCACAAGTGGTGTCCCACAAGGTTGTGTCCTGGGACCTCTCTTATTTGGTATTTACTTTTCAGATGTGAAAGCAAACATAGGAGGGTTGTGGCCGACAAAGTTTACAGATGACTGCAACCTGGGCACCATAGTGAATACATCAGCCAGCACACACATCCTACAGACTGCCGTCACACTGACAGATAGCTGGTGCTGGACTCATGGCCTAAAACTGACTGCGACTGATGTGTAGCCATCCCTTTGGGAGGAACACAGTACCCACAGATCTGTACATAGACAGCAACCCAATGAGTACAGGAAACAAATCAGACAGCTGGGGACACATGTAGATAGTGACATCTCATTTGACACCCATGTTGCCAAAGTTGTTTGACAGACTTTCTATCTTGGCCACCTTATCATGGAGGGTATTCCATCCAGACCATAGGAGGTCATTGTACCACTATACTTCTCCTTATCAGGCCCATGCTTGAATACAACGCCCCATTTGGTATGTACCTCAACCAGCACTTGCAGCAGCTGGAGAGACCCCACAAGTACCTTACCATGACGATCAGGGATCTACAACACATGTCATATACTTCCAGAATAACTAAAAACAAGCTTTTTCCAGTGTCATACCACATACGTACAGGTGACCTATGCCTGACATACAAGACCATGTCCGATCACGATTTGGTAGACATGCTCCACTGCAAGCAATCCACATCCACCAGAAACATGGGAGCTAAAGATTTGAACCTCAGCACATACATGTATAGGACATGCTGAAGGGACAGAGTCATAACTCAGAGGCATCTCACACTCTAGCAGAGTATCCCAGTTCATGTTAGACAGAGTACCTCACTGACTCTCTTCAAGAGACATCTGGACAGCTGCATGTGGACAGGGGCACAGACTGGACAGAGGCATAGTCACATTATTCAATTATGTAAGGTGGTCATAATGTGTCACTACTAAGTCAGAGGCACAATATTTCGTATCTATGCAGTACACATATTACCACTATGAGGGGTGGCAATAGCAATATTCATCAGGGACACCCTCACCTCATGGTTGGTGGCAACACACGATGCATTGTACACCATCCGGTGCAATTAACCATAGGCAAGACTGCTCTGAAGTTTGTAGCATGTTACAGGCCATCCTCTGAAACTCAGGTACCTCACAGAGCTTTCATGAAAACAGTGGCGGGGATACATGTACCTGCAAACACCATCACACTGGGTGATCCCAACTATCCAAATATAGACTGGGATCAGTACTACAGCCACAACACTCTAGCCCACAGGTTCCTAGAGTTCATACACTCACATGCCATGGAAGAACTAGTCACCATCCCCACAAGAGGAAACAACATAGTAGATCTCATCATCACAAACATGGGCTCACAATGTTCAACACCAGAGGTATACCCATCATTGGTGAGATCAGATCATGACCTACTCTCAGTGGAAGTCCACATCCCACCTCCACCCCAGATAGAAAAGACCACAGTGCAGAACCTCTCAGAAGCCGACTACACACTTCTAATGACTGTTGTGGTCTCTTTCAAAGCCCCCAAGCCAGCAGACACCATTACCCAAGCCACTGTATCACTTACAACTGCCTTCTACCAGCACCTTCAAGACTGCATGGATGAGGCAATCCCAAACAAAACACAGACTCGTTGTACCAGAGGCAAGCGTCCAGTGTGGTGGACCTCAGCCATAAACAAGCACTACAACACAAGGAAGGAGGTACTACAAGATAGAGCGATATCCGTGGAAGGGTAGACACCCCTGCTCAATATAGGTGAAACACTGAGTTCCCCATGAAATCATCCAAGGCGAATATTGGGAGTAAACCCACTAAGGGCTCACGGGACAACAATGAGGCCTTTTATAGATCGTTACACACCTGGGAGGAAACTCCCAGATATGCTCAGAATAGGCTCAGAATGCTGTAAATATCACTGAACCTACAGACATTGCCAACATACTGGCTGACAGGTTCAGTGCAGATTTCTCCACCCACCCTCCACCACAACTGGAGAGATATGTATGAAAGAGGATTGTAGCCCCCCAAACATCTCAAATGCTCAGGTGGGAACTGCTCTATCCAAGGGAAAGGACGCAGCATCCATGGGACAAGATGGTGTCCCTGGTTTTGTGCTCCATGAACTCACTCAAGAATTAAACCCGCAGTCAGGGCAGCTGTATGATCTTAGCCTCAACTCAGGATATGTTCCCAAGGAGTGGCATATGTCAATGGTGGACCCACTTCACATGGGGGTGCCTCCACCGACCACGGAAACTACCATCCCATCAGCTTGACAAGCAGGGTCTGCTAAGCTATGGAGAAGATCATAATGGAAGTCATAGATGAGGACATAGGGGACTTGCAGACATTAGATCCAACCCAGTTAGGCTTTGTTGAGGGCAGATCATGCCTTTTAAACTTGGTTGACTGTTTCATAACAGACACCAAGGCCATTGACAAGGGCAAGGCACTCCACACAGCCTACCTTGACCTGGCAAAGGCTTTCAACACAATACCCCACTTGGGTATCATTGAAAACATCACCAGCTTAAATGTGAACCCATACATCACAGGATGGGTTGCAAACCGCTACGTGACAGAACAGACAGGTTCAGACTTGCTGGTGCCATGTCACACTCCACAACTGTCACAAGTGGTGTCCCACAGGGCTCAGTCCTGGGCCCACTATTGCTCAGCATCTACTTTTCAGAAGTACAAGCAAACACAGCAGGATTATGGCTGACAAAGTTTGAAGATGACTGCAGACTGGGAACCATAGTTGGACACCCATCTGACACAGACATCCTTCCGAAGGGTGTCATAGTCACGGATAACTGGTGCCAGAGCCATGGCCTTACATTACACACTAAACAATGCATAGCCATACCCTTTGGGAAGAACAAGGTTACCACTAGTTCCCATGTAGGTGGCAATCCTCTAAGCACACAGGAGGTTATCAGGGACCTGGGCACCCAGGTTGAGAGTAACCTTTTGTTTGACACTCACGTTGCCAGGGTAGTTAGGTAGAACTTCTACATTGCCCACCTCATCATGCAGGGATTCACATCTAGATCCAGGGAGGTCATTGTTCCCCTGTACTCTTCACTCATCGGACCATTGATTGAGTGCAATGCCCCATTCAGCATGTATATGACCCGACACCTATGGCAATTGGATGGGCCCACAAATTCCTCGACAGGAGGAGAAAGGGTCTCAAACATATTTCTTATGCTGCCCGACTGGAGGAATTCCAGCTTGATTCCGTGACTTACCGTCTGCTCAGAGGTGACCTGTGCCTGACATCCAAGGCCATGTCCAAACCTGAGTTAATGTACATGCTTCACCTCAAGACCTCTACATCCATCAGAACTACAGTGGCAGGAGATTTAAACCTCAACACAGATATTAATAGGATGTGCTGGAGGGACAGATTCTTCAACCAGAGAGTCCCTATGCTGTGGAACAACATCCTGGTACATGTGAGGCTGAGTACCTCACTGGCTTTGTTCAAGTGAGATCTTAATCAATGGATGGGAGATTGCAGGTATGCCCCAGGGATAACCTCAGTATCACTGCTTGTCAGAGGCACAGCAATATAATGGGCAAATTATCCGTCAGAGTGAAGGTGGCAGACTCCACGGAACTCTGGTCTAGGCTTATAAATGCCCTAGGGCAGATAGCCTAGTATGAACCTGTGAACCTGTGAACATAGGCCTGGGGCAGTTGCTGCTATTAGGACAGTGGTCTGCAGCAAGCTATATAGTAGTAGTCAGTTTTAGCCATTGGTGTTTGACCATGGCTAATGCATGTTGCTTCTTGTTGTGGTAACAACAGGGGTGTGTGGTTATCCATGCCATTTATTGGTAGTCACCCTCATTTTGTATCTTGTTCCATGTTTTTGCACATGTACATCACTGTATGAGGTGTGACCCTGGTAGTGTCAGGGTGCTGATGTGCGCTTTGACCCTGTTTTCTATTACAGCACTGATATGTGCATTCCCTATACTGTGTGCATTTACACTGCACACATCTTGCTGTTTATACCTTTGCCATTGGGTAGCATTGCATCTAGGTTCCTATCCCTTGTGATAGCTATGAGGTGGGTTTGTGTTTTGTGGTTTATGATTGGTGAGGGTGGATGTTAGTCATGGTCCTCAGGTGTGCATATGATACATGGTATTACATTACTTAACACATGGCATTCATGCCTCGGGTGGTGCTGCAGGGCTGCCTCTGTCGGATGCACATACTACACTCCCTGTACATTTGGAAGCAGGTTGTGTCATGTTAGGCATCCCTGTTACTGTATGAGTGAGTCAGAGTGGGTATCAGTCCCAGTGTTCCTACTGACCAAGCATATGTGCTATGCGTTGCCTCTTTGCCAAGGCCAGGGCATACTGGGCACGCCTCCTTCTGCCTACTGGGACAAGGTCAGGTTGTTCCTCCTCCAAGTCACCCCTGCCTGTGGTGGCCTTGGCAATGGTGGGGATGTTTGGCCCAGCCCTGTGCTGGTCCTGCTGCAGCTGTTTCCGCAGGATCATATTATGTAGCATAGCACATATCATGATCATTTGGGTACATGTAGTTGGTGTGTACTGCAAAGCTCCACCAGACGTGTCCAGACACCGGAACCGTGACTTGAGCAGCCCAAACACACGCTCTATGATATTACGTGTTTGTGCGTGTGCCTCATTATGGCGTTCCTGTTCGGGTGTGTGTGCATTTCTGATGGGTGTCATCAGCCACGGCTCAAGTGCATAACCAGCATCCCCACTAGGTGTCCGTGTGGGAAGTCCCCATTGGCAAATGATTGGTACAGCTGTCAGATGCCAGATGTGGGAATCGTGGTAGCTACCAGGGCAGCCAGCACACACATTCATTATTATGCCCTGGGCATCACACACGACCTGGCAGTTGATGGAGGGGTATCCCTTGCGGTTAATGTAGACTCTACCCCGCTCACCGGCTGGTGCCTTGATGCGTATGTGCGTGCAGTCTATTGCACCCAGCACCTCAGGGTATCCCGCTATTTGCTGGAAGAGACGATATTGCTGGACACAACCTCACGGTCACTAGGGACATATATATGATCACTGACATGTGGTGACATGGCATCCAGGAACTGGTGCAGTACCCTGGAGGCTGATGCCTGTGATATCCCCATCATATCGCCAGTTGGTCTCTGAAAGGTACCTGTTGCTAGTATTCTTAGGCCAGCACATACCTTGGTTTCCACTGGGATGGGTTCCCCTCTGTTGGTTCTGTGTGAGGCGTGGCCTGCACAGCTCAACAATCTGCTGCAGGAGCTCTCTGTCCACTCTATAGCTCTACTATCTCCAGCTCATGTAACCCATGGTAGGTGACCCTAGGCCTGTATACTCTTCTCCTTCTCCTCACTCTGGGTTGTCTGTCAGCATCTGCATTATCACCACCCTCGGCAATTCGCCTATGTCTGATTATAACAGCTATGGCAGCCCCTAGCATTTCTGCTCTGAGTTCAGCTTTTTCAGGTTTCAACTCTGATAGCTTAGTTTCTGGCAGTATCTCTTGTGAGAAACAGCCTGCACTGCTCTTTGTTGTGTTTTAAGTGCTGGGTTGGGCTTCTAGTCTGCCTGTGTAATTGCCTGCTTCTAATTGTTTCCACCAATTAACTTTAGTAGTATCTTCTGGCAGTTTCCTGTATTTTGGTTGTTTCCTATTTCCTCTCTGTTTCCTGAGGGGGAGCAATGTGCACACCGGCTTAAACACGCTCACAGTAACTTAAACGCGTGTACACATCCCTACACGGTGTTACACGCGACACATCCTTACACGGTGTTAGCTAGGCTGATTCATGCTAAAATGCGCGACACCGCCTTACACACGTGCACGCCCAGCAGAAACCGTTGTAAACAGTTTGCAACACGCTCCCACATGTTGAACCTGCCTTACACGCTGCAGCACGCAAGATGCACGTATTTCAAGAAACTTAGAGTGTAGGGATAGCGTATGCCCTCAATTTCTTGACATTCCCAGTGTTCTGTTGGGACACACCTCCCTCCCTGATGTCTGTCTGTCATCTCTTACCTTACATTGCCCTCCAATCTGGTACATTTCTTTCTATCCTTCCCCATGATGTCACCTACCTCTTACTCTGTTCCTCGCCCTTCTCTAACTCTTACACGACTCAGAAAGTGCTCATTACTTATGTGGCAGTGTGATTAAGTATTGTAAGCCTCATTTACATAGGATTGCCTAGTAATGCTTAGTTACATATCTTACACGGAGCTTCCCCCCCTTGACAACCACTAAACGGAGGCCATATTGTTTTTGCTCTGCAAGTCCCTCCATTGACATTTCATGTAATACATAAATCCCACAATTGTGGGCTTATAAGCTTCGGTTTTCAGTTTTAGGTAGCACCCGTTTGCTGGTGTGCGCTACAGTTAAACACATAAATCCGTGAAAAAAAAAAAAGTTATATAACTTTTTTGCAACACTTTCATGCCAATGGCCACATATTTGGCCATTGGCATGCTTAATATAACAAATGCACCCTTTATTTGGAGCTGACATAGCTCCGTTTTAATTTTGCAGAAATGTACTCAGTTGTCAGCTGAGTACATTTCTGCAGCTAACACGTCCGTTACACGGACTGGTTTGGGCTTCGTGGATCGCTCACATACCTCATTTGCATATCTTGGAGCTGCAAATGAGGTATTGAGCATTTCCACGCCCACTCCGTGTAAGAGACGTGTTAGCTGTCTCTTACACGGAGATTTGGGCTGTTGCTGAATCAGGAGGCTTACACGGAGGCTTACACTACTCTTGAACTCCGTGTAAGCCTTCCTGAATCTGGCCCAGAGTTTAGAGATGAATCAAAGGTTACCTCTAGATATGATTGCACTGGGAATGGGATTATTTCTGTTATCTTTCAGAACAATTTGTTTTAGAGAGAAAAGGTTAAGATGAGTGGAAAACAGCATGACATTGTTTTTGATTGGAATTAATAAAAAAAGTTTATTAGTTGCCCATTTACATAGCTAAGAGACTTGTTCTTGAAGATTTAATAGCAGATTGCCTGCTGTTTTACTACTTTCTGTAAGAAGGATGTTATTTCCATACAAGACTAATTTAAAACTTGGAATTTGTAGTGGAAGCTTGTTTATGAGTAGAGAGAAAAGCAGAGGCCCCAGAAAAGATCATTGTGAACTCCAGAATACACCAGAGTTGGAGAAGGAGTTATTAGCAAGCACCTGAAAAGATCTCTTCTTTACATAATTTGAGAACAAGGAAATAGTATTGCCTCCAAAGTTAAGTTTTGATAGCATGCTGTATAAGAGGTCATGATTAACTGTTTCAAAGACTCTAGTCATGTCAGCGACACGCCAGCAGTTAGAAGGCCATCATTGATGTTGTAAGTACTATCAGTGGCAGTAAGAAGGTCTATGATAGTGAGGAAAGAAGTACGAAACCCATGCTGCTGGTCACTCAGCCAACTGCAGTTAATAATGTGTTTAGCAAGTTGTTTTATAGTAGTTTCTCAAAAATATTTAAAGTAGGGCATAGCAGAAAGGTGTTAGTTGTGGATGAGTTTGGGAATTTACTAGTGATATCCTTATTAGGTGGAGTTTATATTTGGTGGGAAACTTGCTGATGGTGGTGGTAGTGTAGGAGGTAGTTAGAAAGTGGAAGATGACAAGGGAGTAGAAGTTTGACCTATGGATTGCTTGATTTCTTTCCAAAATTGTTTTTGTGTTCTTTAAAAGAGATTCTTGCATTCATCAGAAATAAGTTTCTGTTGGCACTGTAGGTGACTAGTCTAGTAGCTTTTCTATGTAGAAAGCATGCATTGTGTAATTTGATATAATTTAGGCCTTTTTCCATGCCTTTCAAGACATCTCCCTCTCTTTTATCTTGGTGTAGATATTATTGTTTAACCATGGGCACTACTTTGTTTTTGGTCCTCTTTTTGTTATTGGAAAAAGGAGGTCTTGCATGGAAGTCAAAAAGTTAAAAAGCAAGTCTAGAGTATTTGTAGACTGGTTTCTACAAAAAGAACCGACCAGTCAATAGTGCTTAAATGAAATTTCAGTTCAATTTGCTTGCATTGAGGGAAAAGTTTGCCTATAATGAATTTAGATGTACGTTTTAAGGTTTTGAAAGACCATGTTGACATAATTTAGAAGTAGTCACTTACTTTGTTTGGAACTACATTTGTTTGTAAACATCTGTGCTTGATATTGGTGAAAATAATATCTAATGTGGAGTTATTTCCTGAAAGTGAGTTCAATCTAGTAGGAGTCTTATAGGTTCATACCTTCATAGGTAAGTACTAGGTTACATGCCCTTGCAGGCCATTTAAGTCTAGCCAGTTTCCCATTTTGGGCTCAAAATAACCTATCACATTTGGTTATACGTTGGTCTTTGCTTTTCTGCGATCAGTCATTATATATTATCCCTAATGATAATAACTGGGATTAAACCACAGGAAATTTAAGCGGACCCATGAACAGGAAAAGGCATTTAGGAACCGCATCTGTCTATTGTTAGTATAGGGGGCAGTCCTAGGGTAAATTTTCTGTTTTCCATCTATAGATCTAAGTTGTGCTTGAAAATGGCCAGAGATGAACTTTGTTTTATGTGCATGGGGAGTCTGTTCTATAGCACTGTTATCCTCTGTGACATATACCTATCCTTCCAAACTGTTCCATTGATTTTGTAGAAAAGGTTTGGTTCCCTAGACTGAGTAGTTCTGATGCAATTTGACTTGTTAATGTGCAGTTAATCCATCAGTAATGGATCAGAGGATGCCTTGTATGCCAGACCCAGGTCAACTCTTAGCAATCTTAAGGATACTGAGTATAGTGACAGACATTTGAGTAACTCCATGTAGGACATGCTGTTTAGGCCTTGTATGCTTTTAGTAAAGTATCTGTGTGAGCATTTCAGTTGTTCCATATGTCTGGACAGATATATGCCAAAAGGGGCATTATATTCAATGATTAGCCTAATGAGGGCTGAGTAAAGAAGAACAGTGACATCCCTAAATCTAAACACAATCTCATTGTTAATAAACTGTGCAATATAGAAGGATATATAGAATGTCATCATCATCTTTCGGCTGTTCCTGTTAAGGGTCACCACAGTGGATCATCTGTTTTCATTTCTTTCTGTCCTCTGCATCTTGCTCTGTCACACCATCCACCTGCATGTCCTCTCTCACCACATCCATAAACCTTATCTTAGGCCTTCCTATTTTCCTCTTACCTGGTAGCTTCATCCTTAGCATCTTTATCTCAATATACACTGCATCCCTCCTCAGCACATGTCCAAACCAACGTAATCTTGCCTCTCTGGCTTTATCTCCAAACCTTCCAACCTAGGCTGACCCTCTAATATACTTATGCCTAATGCTGTCCACCCTTGTCACACCCATTGCAAATCTTAACATCTTTAACTCTGCCACATCTAGCTCTAACTCCTGCCTTTTTGTCAGTGCCACTGTCTCCAACCCATATAACATAGCTGGTCTCACTACCCTCTTGTAGACCTTCCCTTTCACTCTTACAGGTACTCGTCTGTCACAAATCACTCCTGATACTCTTCTCCACCCACTCCATCCTGCCTGTACTCTCTTCTTCACCTCTCTTCCACACTCACCATTACTCTGAACTAATAATCCCAAGTATTTAAACTCATCCACCTTCGCCATCTCTACTCCTTGCATCCTCACCATTCCTCTATCCTCCCTCTCATTCACACACATATATTCTGTCTTAGTCCTGCTGACCTTCATTCATCTTCTCTCTAGAGCATATCTCCATCACTCCAGGGTCTCCTCCACCCGTTCCCTACTCTCACTACAGATCACAATGTCATCTGCAAACATCATAGTCCACGGGGACTCCTGTCTGATCTCGTCTGTCAACCTGTCCATCACCATTGCAAATATGAAAGGGCTCAGAGCTGATCCTTGATGTAATCCCACCTCCACCTTAAACGCATCCATCACTCCCACCGCAGACCTCACCGCTATCACACTACCCTCGTACATATCCTGTACCACTTTTACATACTTCTCTGACACTCATGACTTCCTCATACAATACCACAACTCTTTAGGCACCCTGTCATATGCTTTCTCTAAGTCGACAAAAACACAATGCAACTCCTTCTGACCTTCTCTGTACTTCTCCATCAACACTCTCAGAGCAAACACCACATCTGTAGTGCTCTTTCCAGGCATGAACCCATACTGCTGATCACTAATCATCACGTCCCTTCTTAACCTAGCTTCCACTACTCTTTCCCATAACTTCATGCTGTGACTGATCAGTTTAATCCCTCTGTAGTTACTACAGCTCTGCACATCACCCTTATTCTTAAAAAACGATACCAAAACACTTTTTCTCCATTCCTCAGGCATCCTCTCACTTTCCAAAATTTCATTAAACAATCTGGTTAAAAACTCCACTGCCATTTCACCTAAACACCTCCATGCTTCCACAGGTATGTCATCTGGACCAACAGCCTTTCCATTCTTCATCCTCTTTATAGCTATCCTTACTTCCTCCTTGCTAATCCATTGCACTTCATGATTCACTATCCCCACATCATCCAACTCTCTCTCATTCTCTTCATTCATCAACCCCTCAAAGTACTCTTTCCATCTGCTCAACACACTCTCCTCACTTGTGAGTATGTTTTTGTCATTATCCTTTATCACCTTTACCTGCTGCACATCTTTCCTAGCTCAGTCCCTCTGTCTAGCTAATTGGAGAGGTCCTTTTCTCCCTCCTTAGTGTCCAACCTTTCATACAACTCGTCATACGCCTTATCCTTAGCCTTTGCCACCTCTCTCTTTGCCATGCACCTCATCTCCTTATACTCCTATTTTCTTCATCTCTCTGACAATCCCAATTCTTCTTTGTCAACCTCTTTCTCTGTATACTCTCCTGTACTTCCTCATTCCACCACCATGTCTCCTTGTCCTCCTCCCTCTGTCCAGATGTGATACGAAGCACCTTTCTAGCCATCTCCCTTACTAGCTCTGCTGTAGTTACCCAGCTATTTGGTAACTCTTCACTACCACCCAGTGCCTGTCTTAACTCTTCCCTGAACTCCACCTCACAATTACCCTTTCTCAATTTCCACCATTTGATCCTTGGTGCTGCCCTCAGACTCCTCCTCCTCTTCTTGATCACCAACATCATCCTACAAACAACAATACTATGCTACCTAACTACACTTTCCCCGGTCACCACTTTACAGTCTCCAATCTCCTTCAAATTGGCCCTCCTACAAAAGATATAATCCACCTATGTGCATCTTCCTCCACTCTTGTATGTCAACCTATGCTCCTCCCTCTTGTTAAAATACGTATTCAGCACAGCCATGTCCATCCTTTTCACAAAATCCACTACCATCTGACTTTCTGCATTCCTTTGTTTAACACCATACCTACCCATCACTTCCTCATTCCCTCTGTTCCCTTCACCAACATGCCCATTGAAATCTGTTCCAATCACCAGTCTCTCACCCTTG
Source organism: Protopterus annectens (assembly GCF_019279795.1). NCBI lineage: Eukaryota > Metazoa > Chordata > Ceratodontiformes > Protopteridae > Protopterus > Protopterus annectens. The sequence continues at coordinate 491,856,142 of NC_056745.1, forward strand.
GGTACAGTCATCACCACTTCATCAAACTCACTCCAAAATTTTTCTTTCTCATCCATCGCACACCCAACTTGTGGAGCATATGCACTAACAACATTCATCATTACACCATCAATTTCCAGCTTCATAAACATCACTCTATCCGACACTCTTTTCACCTCCAAAACATTCTTAGAATACTGTTCCTTCAGGATAACTCCTATGCCATTTCTCCTCCCATCCACACCATGATAAAACAATTTGAACCCACCTCTGATACACCTAGCCTTACTCCCCTTCCATCTGGTCTCTTGCACACACAATATACCAACCTTCCTTCTGTCCATCATATCGGCTAGCTCTCTCCCTATACCAGTCATACTGCCAACATTCAAAGTTCCGGCCCTCACTATGGCAGTCCTAGCCTTTCTCCTCTCTTCCTGCCTTCAGCCATGCCTTCCTCTGCTTCTCCTCCTTCAGCCAACAGTAGCCCAATTTCCACCAGCACCCTGTTGGCTAACAGTGATGGTGGCAGTTGTTGTTAACCCAGGCCTCGACCGATCTGTTATGTAAATATTTACTGCTGTCCACATGAATGATTTGGCAAAGTTTTACACCCGATGCCCTTCCTGACACAACCCTCCCCATTTATCCAGGCTTGGGACCGGCACAAAGAAATTCACTGGCTTGTGCATCCCCAGTAGTCCTGCCAATTTGTTCAAGAGAGAAAGATTCTTCAAAAATGTATTTAAATTTGTGGCCTGAGGTCCCATAGTATAAATACTGAAGTAACCCAGAATTGTACATTTTTTTTTTCAATATTGTTGTGGAATGCTTTAAGAAAAAAATTGTTCCATTTCTATTAAAGAAGAAGGAATGATGATAATGAAACCACTAATGGTATGTTTAGTATTAGCACTAATGGTGGTATGACATTGTTCCCAATTGGAGTCTTTGTCATTATTAGTGTTAGATCTACTGTGGTTAAACTGAAAAAACGTAGGAACCAAGTCAAAAACCACACTCGGACAAAATAAACTTAGTGCTTTCATCCACTTTAATGACATGAACTTCATCAGAAACCATGAACAATCACCTACCCCTCCTTTAAATACTTAATTACAGGAAATGATGTAACATGTAATAATTTACTAAATTAAATATCTATAATAAAAAACTACATAAACAGATCTAAACACAAAATGATATAACAAATGATGAAAATATTTTCAATTAACAAAATGTATCATAACATTTGTATTATCTATACATAAGGAAACACTTTATGTTGATAACTTCATTTAAACCCAGGAATACATCTGCTCCAAAATGAAGCTGCCACAAAGCTTCTTTTTGCTCAAGTTTGCTATTCGTATCCCCTGCAAATGTTCCTTTGTCTACAAAATCTAAAACAAAAAATTCAAACTTCTTAAAATCTGTGCAGGAATGCGCATGTCTGGCTAATGAATTGTTTTTATCTTTTTTCTTTATTGCCAAGACATGCTCGTATATCCTACGTTTTAAAACTCTTTTGGTTTTACCAATGTAATAATTTTTACATGTGGAACAGGTAGTTATATACACTACATTTTCACTATGACAGTTGAAATATTTATTAGCCCAAAAAGTCTGCCCCAAATGTTCCATTGTGATGAAAGATGAATTACTGATGAACCTACATTGTTTGCAGTTCTTACATGCAAACGTTCCTTTTTTAGTACAACCCATCCTGGTATTGTCCTTATCTGACGTCTTGGATGATTCTAACATCTGCTTGATATTTGTAACCTTCTTATATGTGAACTTTGGTAGTGGACCCAAGGATTTAGTCAAATCCTTGTTCCCAAGGATAATTCTCCAATTCCTCTCTGTGACCTCTTTTATGAACCATATTTCATTCACTATTGGCAGAGGAAAGGCAGTTTGAAATTCTTGTATATCCTTATTGCCATTGTTACTTACACTTCCTGGGGGTCCCGCTACTATGTCGCTAGAAGTCAAAATGGGTTTAGCTACCCCATCTCTCAAAGTAGAAACCTCATTTTCTATTACCTCTAACCATCCTTCATTATAACCCCTTTGAATGAACAACTGTCTAAGGAAAGTCAGCTCATCCAAAAACATGTTGTCCTCAGGAGTTAACCTGCTCAATCTAATCATTTGCCCCTTGATAACACCCCTTTTCATGTGTGCTGGGTGCAAACTGTCCTTATGCAAGTATTGATTTGCAAAACAAGACTTTCTATAAATTCTACTATTAAATTTTCTAGTGGTGTAGTCTATACTTAAAGCCAAATCCAAAAAGTTGATTTGCTTACCAAATCCTCCTATTTTGAAGAATAAAAAATCTGTGGTGTTGTTAAGATCAGTGACCAAATCTACAAATTCTGAATGGTCCCCTGACCACAGAAAAAACAAATTGTCTATGTATCTAAAATAAAGTTCAACCTTGTTATGACTAGGATGTGATTTAAGAAACTTGTGCTCCAAATTCACTATAATTATGTTGGCAAAAGCCGGTGCAACTCTTGCCCCCATAGCTACACCTGACAATTGTTTGTAACAATACCCTATTGAAGCTGAAAAAGTTGTTGTCAAGCACACATTCCATTAGCGTACAAATGGTGTTCACATTCTCAGCAGAAAAATCAGTGCTGAATGTGAGATATTCTCTCATAAAATCCAAACCCTCCTCTTGATTGATGGAGGTTTACAAACTCCTGACATCAAGTGTACCAAAAAATATGGTTTTATCTGGTATCCTATATTTACTTAAAATTTCCAGTAAATGCCAAGAGTCCCTTATATAATGCTCTGACTTCTGTACTATTGGATTGAGAACACTGTCTAACCATATAGAAATGTTTTCAGTGTTTGAGAGATGGGGTAGCTAAACCCATTTGACTTCTAGCGACATAGTAGCGGGACCTCCAGGAAGTGTAAGTAACAATGGCAATAAGGATATACAAAAATTTCAAACTGCCTTTCCTCTGCCAATAGTGAATGAAATATGGTTCATAAAAGAGGTCACAGAGAGGAATTGGAGAATTATCCTTGGGAACAAGGATTTGACTAAATCCTTGGGTCCACTACCAAAGTTCACATATAAGAAGGTTACAAATATCAAGCAGATGTTAGAATCATCTAAGACATCAGATAAGGACAATACCAGGATGGGTTGTACTAAAAAAGGAACGTTTGCATGTAAGAACTGCAAACAATGTAGGTTCATCAGTAATTCATCTTTCATCACAATGGAACATTTGGGGCAGACTTTTTGGGCTAATAAATATTTCAACTGTCATAGTGAAAATGCAGTGTATATAGCTACCTGTTCCACATGTAAAAATTATTACATTGGTAAAACCAAAAGAGTTTTAAAACGTAGGATATATGAGCATGTCTTGGCAATAAAGAAAAAAGATAAAAACAATTCATTAGCCAGACATGCACTTTCCTGCACAGATTTTAAGAAGTTTGAATTTTTTGTTTTAGATTTTGTAGACAAAGGAACATTTGCAGGGGATACGAATAACAAACATGAGCAAAAAGAAGCTTTGTGGCAGCTTCTTTTTGGAGCAGATGTATTCCCGGGTTTAAATGAAGTTATCAACATAAAGTGTTTCCTTATGTATAGATAATACAAATGTTATGATACATTTTGTTAATTGAAAATATTTTCATCATTTGTTATATCATTTTGTGTTTAGATCTGTTTATGTAGTTTTTTATTATAGATATTTAATTTAGTAAATTATTACATGTTACATCATTTCCTGTAATTAAGTATTTAAAGGAGGGGTAGGTGATTGTTCATGGTTTCTGATGAAGTTCACGTCATTAAAGTGGATGAAAGCGCTAAGTTTATTTTGCCCGAGTGTGGTTTTTGACTTGGTTCCTACGTTTTTTAAGTTTAGTGTTCAAAAGTGTGGTTTTATAATCTACTGTGGTTAATAATTACGATGGGAGTATATAGTTTGATCAATGGCTTTGCCGCAAACAGCAGCATTCTATTTTTCTACTCAAAACAGTCCAAGGAGATTTGGATTCAAATGTGGATGATGCTTTTCCTTTTCTCACAGTCTTATAGCTGTTGGGGGCAGCTGTAATCTACAAGCTGTCCAAATACGATAATGTATCTAGATAATGGAAATACTACTACAGCTTTACTTTGAGTCTCAACAGTTTTGCTACTTTGCTGATGCCAGTAGCATGGAGGGGTGAAGTCGGACTTGAGCTCAAATAGTGGCTCTGGTGCTTAATTACACAGATATGGTGAATGGGTGCTGTAATCCCGGGGGGGTTGGGATGTTAGCAAATTTAGTGTATGCTCACATTTTTCTGTCTTGGAGAATAGGGACATAACTGCAAGGCAGTTTCTGTGACTGGGTGGTGCAGTCTTCCTGGCATTAGCACGTTTCAGAAGTAAGGAGCAGGGCAGGGCTGACACACATTACAAACCCTACCCACAAATTTTCACCGAAAATGTGCAGAGGGTTTGATATAGGAGTAAACACTCCTTGGCAGAATGATGCCACCCCAGGTGATTAATCTCTTGATCAGCCCTGAATATCATTTGGAGTTAGTTCACTGGTAGCTAAGGCAAGTTTTGCAGACACAGTGTATGAGAAAAGATCCTGCGAGCAGCTGATAGCCAACTGCAGGGGGACAAACAGAGTGTTAAAAAAAGTTTTGTTGTTTTTATAACTAAAGTATCATTGGATTAGGCAGAAGTTCTTAATTTTGGTCATTATTAACTTTGAATCAGACAAAGATTACTGCACCTTGGAGGAAGGATAATTATGTGAGATATAGCAATCTGGGATTTATTACATTGTCAGAAAAAAAATCACAGATGCAAACAACTGTCTTACTTCCTGTAAGCATATAATTTTTAATTGCTCGTGGTATCTGTTTTAGAATTCTTTTGTAGCCACTATGACCTAAAGCCATACATAATAGTATCTTTAGACCTAGATATGAAAATATGGAAAACTGTACTTTCCCTTGAATAAGGTTTTCATGTTGTTATTTTAATACCTTGCATATGTTCATGCATTCTTGTCCTAAATGCCATTAATGTTTTGCCTTTTTAATAGGCTGAACTGGTGCAAATAGCAATATTTATTGTATTTTCCATATATGCAGATGCTGAGACATCTGTGTAGCTTTAGTGTGCTTTTTGTTTGTTAAGCATGGGATGTTCTTTCCTTAGCTTATGACTAGTGTATTAGCAGAAATGTCATGTCTTTAACACAGAAAAAAGGGAAGAATCTATGCTGCTTCAGATAGTATTTATAGGTATCACCTATAGGTGAGGAGATGGGATGCTAGATATGAAGGGGCAGGAATGGGATCAGATGCAGAAGCTGATGATGTTGAAGATGACAATGGAACATTTTCCAGTTCACTACACCAAACACGCAGATAATAGATAGTTCTGTAATCTGACTCTAGAAGAATAAAACAAATTCATGTAGACACTAGTGCTGGGGGTTAAATAAGGTAGTTGGTTGGATTTCCCGTAAATTATTTAAAAAAGCTGTAAAAAGTTATAGCAAAGACACTGAGAATAATTTATTGAAAAACTGTAAGTCCAGAAAATAATCCTCTTACAAGTATATAGCTGAAAACAAAAGCAACTAGATTATATATTCAGTATTTTCAGTGGTACAACAAGTACTGCTGCACACATGATATGGAAATCTGGCTCCTTAAATCCCACTTTCTGAGTTGTTTGGACCAGGGCAAAAGGATATCAAACAATGTTAAGTCTTTGGCTTGTAATAATAGTAAGAGACCCGAACTAAACGGTGAATGTCTAGACAATGTGCTAAATACCTTTATTATTTATTTATCTGTTTACAAACACAAAACCAGGAAATGTAGGAGACCAAACAACAATCCAAGACACTTTTGGAAGAAGGTAAGTCCACCCCAAGTACTGTAGTTCATTTTCTTTACTATAGCACAAACAAAAATAATAAAAAATACAGAATATATTGAAGTAGATAGCAAAACTACCGTGAATGCAAAGCGCTTTTCGTCCCACCTGGTGGTGAGACTTCTTCAGGTAAAGGCATTCACTAAAACCAGTGCATTTAAATGCAGTCCATAGTGCAAGCATGTTGTTAGTCAGCCAATGGGTGAGGGTTATTCCCAACACACTGAATTATGCTTTGAGGGTCAACTCAAAAAATAATTACTTCCTTTAAGATTTTCTTTCAAAACACCCTCTGGACTTATTAAAAGACAAGTAAGCATACACTCTCTCTTGTCCAGTATTGTGACATATTAAATCATACTCATAATATGTAAACATACAGTTGTTAAAAATATTTAAATATTTTTGAACCTGTTGTTTTTAAAAATATTTGAAAATATTTAAAAATATATAAATGTGCTTAAAATGCATATGACAGCATGATGAAGTATAACAAAGTTGTAAAATATAAGAATGCATTAAAATAGTAATGCATAAAGATGTTCAAAACACTTTTCTGGCTTATATATATATATATAAATAGTGGGATAACAATTGTATATAGATACATGGAAGTACAAACAACATTCCTGTCTATACATCATGGAATGGCACCCACCATTTGAATTATGCATTACTAAGTTGACTGCTGTTAAGAGTCTGTACGTATCAGTTTGTACTGGGACAACTGTTGTATATTTGACATAGCTAGTTTGTCCTGCAATTCATCATGTTATTCATCTCTCTAGGTTTCTTAGCTTTAAAATACAAGAAATAGAGTAAACCTCATTTAACCCAGGGTAAGCGCAAGTCGTAGTCCTGAGTTGCCACAATAACTCAAACCTTTCTAAATGTAAAGATTCTGGGCCCCCTCTTCCATCAGACTTCACACTGTCTATTGCCTTGAATTTAAATGTGTGGTCTATATATTCCTGCTTGTATCTGCTTAGGGCATTCTCATGACTCCCTTTCTTAATATGGTAGAGGTGTTAATAAACTCTTTCCCTGAACCTCATGTCCGTCTCCCTATGTAGAATGCTGGACATTGTTGGCATAGAGCTACGTAGATCACAGCTTTAGTCTCACAGTTAAATGTGTGTTTTATTTGATGCTCTTTATCTCTAATGGTAAAGGTTGACCCTTTAGACATGTGTGGGCAATAATGGCACATTACATCTGGACATACCATACGTAACTGCATACTGGTATGCACCATGATTAGCCTCCAAGATATTTTTTAGGTTGGGCCCCGTTTGAACACTAATCTAGGTGGACCCTCTATTCTTGACCTGGTAGTTGGGTTATTCTGTAAAATGTCCCAGTTCTTAGTAATGATCCTCATAATCTCATATGCATCTGAGCTAAAGGGTGTAATCAGACTACCCTATCCAAGACTGTTAGTGCCTGTTTTTGTGTTTAAGTTTTCTGAAATGGTTTTCCTGTCCAGTATTGGTTTACAAAAACCTCTTGATCTTTTTGACTGCACTTCTGTCATTATTTGATTCAGTAAGTGATTCGGGTCACCCCTTCGAGAAAACATACCCTGTAGTTTACTACATTCAATGAAAAAGCCTTCATCATCTGTGACCATCCTTGCTGCCCTCACTAGTTGCCCCTTCACCACCGATATTTTTGGTGAAGGTGGTGGCAGCTACTGTAGTGTAAAATGGTGTTCAAGTATGTTTCCTTCCTGTATATAGTTGCTGAATAGCAACTATTAGTGTAGTCTTTGCTGAGGTTGACATCCAGATATGTGATGTTATGTTTCCCAAAAGTAAATGTGAAAGATAAAAAGTGTGTGGTACTGCTGAAGTATGAAACTAGTTCTTCTACTCGGGTATGGTCTCCGTCTATTAACATAAAAATATCATCCAAATAGTGGGTGTAATAGTGAATCTGATGTGATGTCTGCCCTAATTTCTTCACATACTCCTCCTCCCAGTAGGCCATCACTAGATTTGCTACACTGGCCCCACAGGGTGAGCCCACTGCTATCCCTATTTTCTGGATGTAGAACTTGTTGCTGAACGTGATGAAATTGTATGATAGAATAATGTCTAAGATGACTTCAACAAGTGTGATTGCCTCGGCTGTTGCACCTTCCTTGCGTAACATGTGACTGACCCATTCTATACCCTCTTGGTGGCAGATTGATGAATACAAGTCCTTCACACTGACTGTCAGGAAGTTCAAGTCTTTGTTGAAATCCAGTTTATTGATATTGGATAAAAAACTCCATGAATCTTTACATATTTGCCCCTCTTTCTTAACATATTTCTTAAGTATGTAGCCTACAAATTGAGCACAGGAGTATGTAATATTATTCCTGGCATCTACTAGGGATCTCGTGGATGGATCAGTGATACTTTTGTGTATTTTTGGAATCCCAAAAAGTGCAGGGATTCTTGGTGCTGGCATGTTCAGGTAGTTGAATTGGTCCATACCTATTTCCCCCCTCACAAATCATTTAAAATCGTTTGAATCATCCTGTATGCTGCATTCTTTTCATTTCTAGAAACTTCTACATAAACATAACTTTGCAGAATCCTGGACATTCTACCTTCATACTCTTCATAGTTCATTATTACTAACCCACCCCTTTTATCGGGTTGCATAATCCTGACAGTGGCTTGTTTTAGTAAAGACAATGCTTCTTTTTCTTTTCTAGTGATGTTGCTGAATCCAGCATTCACCTCTTTACCATTGTTTAGACAGTTTATTATGTCTAATTCACAAATATGTTCATACAAAGCTAGTGTAGGGTGTAGTGAGGGATTGTAGGTATTAGCAGTATGCAATGTGTTGAGTGTGTGATTGTTTGGACCCAGCAGTACTGTTAAATTAAATTTTCTTACAAACAGTTTTAAGTCAATTAAAGTGTTAGGTAAGTCTGCTCTACGAGTTGGTACAAATGTATGCCCTTTAGCCAATAAGTCTACCAGCATTAGGTCTACAGTTAGCTCAGAAAAGTTAAACACTTTAAAGTCTTTTTCTGTGTTGTAAACAATTTTAAAGTTCCTAGAATCACTTACTGCAAGATTGCTCAGAGATTCCAGTTGTTCCTCCTGTTGTAGTATGTTCTTGTAGTCCTTTGCCTCAAGTTGTAAGTTGAGGCTGGTTACTGAAAATTTGGGGCATCTCTTGGTGTAGAATTTACCATATTTTGTTGTCTGTTACTGGAATTTGACAGTTCTATGTCATCCTGACTTCTGTTTGCACTTCTGTTCCCCAATTTATAATCCAAACAGCTCTGTTGGTATGAGTTGTTCTCCTTCCGTCCTTTTCTAGATGTTACATTTCCTGGATGAGTTGAATTCCCTGTAGACCCTCCTCTGGCTTCCATTTGGCCAATCAGAGCTCTGGATTGCAATAGAGCCGACTTTTAATAGGCTGACCCAGTCTCATAGGCATGTCTATCTCTGTTAAGCTTTTTCAGCTTGCCATTTTGAAATGTACTGGTCTATACTGGTGAATGATCTTTCATAATCAAATTTATACCTATTAAAGTCCACATTTTCCTTGATTTTTTTGGTCTAGGATTGTTGCTTCCTCTATTGATTCATCGGCCCATAACTGATAGTGTTTACAACCCAGCCACTGGGGATGCACAAGCCAGTGTATTTCTTTGTGCCAGTCCCAAGCCTGGATAAATGGGGAGGGTTGTGTCAGGAAGGGCATCCGGCATAAAACCTCTGCCAAATGACTTTATGCGGAGAACATTTCGTATTTCCATACCGGATCGGTCGAGGCCCGGGTTAACAATGACCGCCACCAGTACTGTTAGCCAACAGGGTGCTGGCAGAAATTGGGCTACTGCTGGCCGAAGGAGAAGAGGAGGAGGAAGGCATGCCCGAAGGTAGGAAGAGAGGAGGAAGGTTAGGAGTGTAGTAGTGAGGGTAGGAACTTTGAATGTTGGCAGTATGACTGGTATAGGGAGAGAGCTAGCTGATATGATGGACAGAAGGAAGGTTGATATATTGTGTGTGCAAGAGACCAGATGGAAGGGGAGTAAGGCCAGGTGTATAGGAGGCAGGTTCAAATTTTTCTATCAATGGTGTGGATGGCAGGAGAAATGGGGTAGGGGTTATACTAAAGGAACAGTATGCCAAGAGTGCTTTGGAGGTGAAGAGAGTGTCTGATAGAGTGATGTTTATAAACCTTGAAATTGATGGTGTAATGATGAATGTTGTTAGTGCATATGCTCCACAAGTTGGGTGTGTGATGGATGAGAAAGAAAAATTTTGGAGTGAGTTGGATGAAGTTATGGTGAGTATACCCAAGGGTGAGAGACTAGTGATTGGAGCAGACTTCAATGAGCATGTTGGTGAAGTGAACAGAGGGGATGAGAAAGTGATAGGCAGGTATGGTGTTAAGCAAAGAAATGCAGAAGGTCAGATGATTGTGGATTTTGCGAAAAGGATGGACATGGCTGTGGTGAATACGTATTTTAAGAAGAGGGAGGAGCAAAGGGTGATGTACAAGAGTGTAAGAAGATGCACACAGGTGGATTATATCCTATGTAGGAGGGCCAGACTGAAGGAGATTGGAGACTGTAAAGTGGTGACAGGGGAAAGTGTAGCTAAGCAACATAGAATGGTGGTCTGTAGGATGACGTTGGTGATGAAGAAGAAGAGGAGGAGTGTGAAAGCAGTGCCAAGGATTAAATGGTGGAAGTTAAAAAAGGGTGATTGGGAGGTGGAGTTTAGGGAAGAGTTAAGACAGGCACTGGGAGGCAGTGAAGAGTTACTGAATAGCTGGGTAACTACAGCAGAGCTAGTAAGGGAAACTGCTAGAAAGGTGCTTGATGTGACATCTGGACAGAGGAAGGAGGACAAAGAGACCTTGTGGTGGAATGAGGAAGTACAGGAGAGTATACAGAGGAAGAGGCTGGTGAAGAAGAAGTGGGATATTCAAAGGGATGAAGAAAGTAGACATGAGTATAAGGAGATGAGGTGCATGGCAAAGAGAGAGGTGGTGAAGGCTAAGGATAAGGCATATGGAGAGTTGTATGAGAGATTGGACACTAAAGAGGGAGAAAAGGACCTGTACCAATTGGCTAGACAGAGGGACAGAGCTGGGAAAGATGTGCAGCAGGTAAGGGTAATAAAGGATAGTGAGGGAAATGTACTCAGAAGTGAGGAGAGTGTGTTGAGTAGATGGAAAGAGTACTTAGAGGGGCTGATGAATGAAGAAAATGAGAGAGAGAGAGAAGGTTGGATGATGTGGGGATAGTGAATCAGGAAGTTGAACAGATTAGCAAGGAGGAAGTAGGACAGCTATGAAGAGGATGAAGAATGGAAAGGCTGTTGGCCCAGATGACATACCAGTGGAAGCATGGAGGTGCTTAGGAGAAATGGCTGTGGAATTTTTAACCAGATTGTTTAATTAAATTTTGGAAAGTCAGAGGATGCCTGAGGAGTGGAGAAAAAGTGTTTTGGTACCTATCTTTAAGAATAAGGGTGATGTGCAGAGCTGAAGTAACTACAGAGGGATACAATTGATCAGTCACAGCTTGAAGTTATGGGAAAGAGTAGTGGAAGCTATGTTAAGAAAGAAGGTGGTGATTAGTGATCAGCAGTATGGTTTCATACCAGGAAAGAGCACTACAGATGCAATGTTTGCTCTGAGAGTGTTGTTGGAGAAATACAGAGGAGGTCAGAAGGAGTTGCATTGTGTCTTTGTGGACTTAGAGAAAGCATATGACAGGGTGCCTAGAGAGGAGTTGTGGTATTGTATGAGGAAGTCGGGAGTGTCAGAGAAGTATGTAAGAGTGGTACAGGATATGTACGAGGGTAGTGTGACATTGGTGAGGACTGCGGTGGGAGTGACAGATACATTTAAGGTGGAGGTGGGATTACATCAAGGATCAGCTCTGAGCCCTTTCTTACTTGCAGTGGTGATGGACAGGTTGACAGATGAGATCAGACAGGAGGCCCCGTGGACTATGATGTTTGCAGATGACATTGTGATATGTAGTGAGGGTAGGGACCAGGTTGAGGAGGCCCTGGAGAGGTGGAGATATGCTTAGAGAGGAGAGGAATGAAGGTCAGTAGGGCTAAAACAGAATATATGTGTGTAAATGAGAGGGAGAGTAGAGGAATGGTGAGGATGCAGGGAGTAGAGTTGGTAAAGGTGGATGAGTTTAAGTACTTGGGAACAACAGTTCAGAGTAATGGTGAGTGTGGAAGAGAGGTGAAGAAGAGAGTACAGGCAGGGTGAAATGGTTGGAGAAGAGTGTCAGGAGTGATTTGTGGCAGACGGGTACTAGTAAGAGTGAAAGGGAAGGTCTACAAGAGGGTGGTGAGACCAGATATGTTATATGGGTTGGAGACAGTGGCATTGACAAAAAGGCAGGAGTCAGAGCTGGATGTGGCAGAGTTAAAGATGTTAAGATTTGCACTGGGTGTGACTAGGATGGACAGTATTAGGAATCAGTATATTAGAGGGTCAGCTCAGGTTGGACAGTTTGGAGACAAAGCAATAGAGGTGAGATTGTGTTGGTTTGAACATGTGCTGAGGAGGGATGTTGGGTATATTGGGAAAAGGATGTTAAGAATGGAGCTGCCAGGTAAGAGGAAAAGAGGAAGGCCTAAGATAAGGTTTATGGATGTGGTGAGAGAGGACATGCAGGAGTTTGGTGTGAAAGAGCATGATGCAGAGGACAGGAAGAAATGGAAACAGATGATCCACTGTGGCAACCCCTAATGGGAACAGCCGAAAGAAGATGACGATGATGATGATGATGATGAAATGATAGTGTTTACACATGACTGCTTGTAATTCATAACCATGCTTGTCAAAGAGTTTCAGTAATTTTTGGTGGAACTCTAAACCCTCCACTAATCCTGTAAGAAACTGCCAAACTCTCAGTCCTTTAGGAGTGATGTTCTCACTCATACACTCTTTAAAATAAGCTATTTCCAGATGCAGTTTTTTGTATTTTAGTAGTCTTTGATCAAATTCTTTTAACATCTGTGTAATGTCTCCTTCTCCTCTAGCCAGTTTCTCTGTTTCTGAACTCCTTGGTGTTTGAAGGAAACGGGCTCTTTCAGCCATGTGTTCAGTGATGCAGCCCCAATAAGCCCTGAGGGTACTTCTTGGTGCATAAATCTTGTTTCATGAGTTTGTGTTAGGTCTTGTGGTCTATTTTGTAACTCCACAGCTGTGTTACATGCAGTACCATTGACTGGACAGTTCACTGTACTGGACAAGGTTCTATTACCCTGTCTTCCTTCCTGGGCCAACTGAGTGGCCAAAGGTGGTTGAGAAGTACTTGGAGAGTTAAATGAATGCACTGATAAATTAGTCTTAGTTATAGAATCAAGTCTTTTAGCAATGTCTTCAACTCGCTGACTAAGAGCTCCTATTAGGAGGGTAAGATTACCTACATTGTTGTCCTGTAACAGCATGATGGGTGAACTTGCTGGGTCTTCCAAAGCCATGAGTGCAAACACAAAACCTGGAAAAGTAGAAGACCAAACAACAATCCAAGACACATGCGGAAGAAGGTAAGTCCAATCCAAATACTGTATTTCCTTTTCTTTAATTTAGCACAAACAAAAATAATAAAAAATACAGAATATATTGAACTAGAAAGTAAAACTACTGTGAACACAAAGCGCTTTTTGTTCCACCTGGTGGTGAGACTTCTTCAGGTAAAGGCATGCCATACTGCATAAGACAGAAAAGTGTTTTGAAAATCTTTATGCATTACTATTTTTATGCATTAGTATATTTTATTACTTTTTTATACTTCATCATTCTGTCATATGCACTTTAAGCACATTTATATATTTTTAATATTTTCAAATATTTTTAACAAAAACATTTTTAAAAGGTTCTCAAATATTTAAATATTTTAACAACTGTATGTTTACATATTATGAGTATGATTTACTATGTCACAATACTGGACAAGAGAGTGTGTATACTTACTTGCCTTTTAATAAGTCCAGAGTGTGTTTTGAAAGAAACTCTTAAAGGAAGTAATTATTTATTGAATGGACCCTCAAAGCATAATTCAGTGTGTTGGGAATAACCCTCACCCATTGGCTGACTAACAGCATGCTTGCACCATGGACTGTATTTAAATGCACTGGTTTTAGTGAATGCCTTTACCTGAAGAAATCTCACCACCAGGTGGAATGAAAAGAGCTTTATGTCCACAGTAGTTTTACTATCTACTTCAATATATATTCTGTATTTTTTATTATTTTTGTTTGTGCTATATTAAAGAAAAGGAACTACAGTACTTGGAGTGGACATACCTTCTTCCGCAAGTGTCTTGGATTATTTATCTGTTTGTTTGCATGTTTATTTATTTATTGATTGATTCACATTTGATTTCCAGGAAAGTACAACTGTGTAGAAGCTCATTTTCAGCGAAGGCCCAGTGAAAAAAGCCTCAGATTATTACAAAATATTTTAAGAAAAATAAATTTACAATCTTCAAAAACAAACAAAAATATTAGCAGTTTAAATAATTCAGTGATAATATAAAAACATTGCTTAAGAATTAATACAAGTGATATGATAATTGTTTAAAATGTATAGACATTTTAGATAGTTTGTAGACAAATTCAAGGTAAGCTAGTCTAATACAAACATGAATTGCAATATGAAGTGAGGGAGAAACAGGTTTGTGGTATATTTAGAGAGAGAGTCAGGGAAGAGAATTTGATAGATGTAAGGAAGTTAGTGAAGATAGAAGATTAAGGAGGTATAAGGAAGGAAAAGGTACTTGTTCACATTTAGGGATATAGTTCATCTTAGTTTTGAGCAAGAACAGAGCTATATTTTAGCTAGGAAGTCTTTCAGAGTGGTTTTGAAAGATGGGATGGAGAATATTGATCTGATGGATACAGGTAAGGAGTTCCAGGCCTTAGCAACCATGTAGAAACACAGACAATGCCCAGCCAAGTTGATAGGTTCATAGGATCATATGAAGTTACTAGGCTATTGGCCCTGAGGCCCTTACAAGCCTAGTCAAGAATTTAACCCATGTTCCAACAAGTCAGCACCCGATGCCCCTGTCCAGCAGGGACACCGGTGGAATCCCAGGGATGTATTTTCTGTCCCCCATCCAGTTATCCAGGTTGTGCTTAAAACAGGTTAATGAGGTACTCTGCTTGATGTGGAGAGGGAGTCTATTCCACAGAATGGGGAGTCTCCAGGACAAAAATATATCCCACTATAGATGTCACAGAGCAGGTTGAGGTCACGCATGCGGGTTACTTGAGTGGAGCTTGACTTGCAGATATGCAGCAGTCTCATTAAGGCGGGGCCTGAGATTGCTTTGTATGTCAGACAGAGGACACCTCTGAGGAATCTGTATAGTACTGAGCAGAGGGACAGGGCTTTTTGCCTATCTGTGTAGGGTAGATGTTTGAGACCCTGGATTCTCCTGTTGAGGAACCTCTGTGGTCCTTCTAGCTGCTACTGCATGTGCTTTGTGAGGTACACGCTGAAAGGGGCATTGTACTCAATAATTGGTCTTATAACGGAAGAATACAGGGATGTTATGACCTCCTTGTACCTGGATGAGATACCCTTACTAATGAGGTAGGCCATGCAGAAAGCTTTCCGCACAACACAATATGGTGGCCAAAAGTCAGTTTGCTATCAACCAGTGTGCCCAACTCCCTCACAACTGATCATGTGCTTAGGACCTTGTTATTAATGTGATAATTTGTAGGGATATCACTCTGCCCAAAGAGGATGATGATGCATTTTTTGGCATTCAGTTTGAGGTCATATTTCTGGCACCAGTCATTTGTTTGGGTGAAACCCTTTGGAGGATGTCCACATTACTAGGGGAACTGATGACAGTGCCCAGCTTGTGGTCATCTGCAAACTTGGTCAGTCATAATCCACTGGTTTTAGCCTGCATCTCAGAAAAGTATATCCCAAACAACAAAGGCCCTAAGACCAATCCCTGGGGTACATCGCTTATTACAGGTCTACTGCTTGAGGTGGCTTCCCTTATTTTGACTAGGTGGGTTCTATCAGTGAGCCAGTTTGTTATCCATCTGGTAGCATATGGATTAATGCCTAATTGGGAGAGTTTCTCTGTCATACCTGAGTGGGGAATCGTATTGAAGGCTTTGGCCAAGTCAAGGTAGGTCGTGTGCACTGTGTTTCCCTCATCCATGTCTTTGGTGACTATCTCAAAGAAGTCAACCAAATTTAACAGGTGTGACCTCCTCTTGACAAAAACCAGACTGTGTGGGATGAAGTGTTTGGAAGTTGCCAATGTCCTTGATGATGAGATCCATGATAATCCATTCCATGGCCTTGCAGATCAGGCTAGTCAGGCTAATAGGTATATAATTTCCTGCATCTGTGGATGCTCCACCTTTGTGTAAAGGGATGACAGTGGCTGCTCTCCACTTGGCTGGGATAAAGCCAGTACTCAGGCTTTAGTTGAATAGTGTGTCTTATGGTGCTGCATGCTCCTGCCTGAGTTCATATAGGTTGCAGCCTGGGATGTTATCAGGTCCCATAGAGGCTGTATATTTTGCCTTTGAGAGGGCAGTGATGAAATGCTCCCTAGAGATAAGGTGAGGAGGGCAGGTGCTGGGGATGTCCTGATTTACTGATGGGGTGACAGAGTGGTGATGTTTTCACTGAACCTGTCTGCAGCAAGTTGGCTATATGTACGGTGTTTGTGTATGTGGTGACCTTGACCACCAGTTCCGAGCAGATCTGAGTGCTTCCTTTGAGACTGCGGACATATGTGAACAAGGACATATGATTGTCTTTAGTAGATGTGGCCAGTTTGGACTCGATGTTTGCTTTTGAGGATTTCATTAGTGCTTTTATTTGCTTGCTCATGCTAAGGAGAAAGTGCTTCCAATTAGGCACCTGCTCATTCTTGGTCATGAACAGCATTTCTTTTTCGTTTTATTATAGAGGTTATCTATTGCAGATGTCCACCACACAGGTTTACTATTCCTTGAGGAGGAGGATTTTGTCCTGTCTGGTACTCATGATTCCAAGCAGCTTTAAAAATCATCTTATAGTACTTTAGTGTAAGTCTGGACATATGTGCCAGTTCTTATGGAGAGGGAGGTGGTTGTGAAACTGTTTATACCTTCCCTCAGGAGCTTGTAATCAGCTTTAGAGAAGTTTTTTTGTTTGACCCTAACTGGGGGGGTGGGGGGTGACTTCTAAAGTGACCATTTTTTGGTTGGATCTTACCAGGGAGAATGACACTGTAGCGATGCTGCACTGGTTACTCGTGTTGGTAAATACAAAGTCCAAGATATTATCACCTCTTGTGGAAGTGTTAAGCAGCTGGTCCAAGGCATTTGCATTGATGAACTCAAGGAATCTCTGGACATTTGTGTTTTGGCATGAGAAGTTCTTTCAGTCTATGGATGGATAGTTAAACTCGCCCAGGATCAGGGTAAAGGGTTGAATCTTGATAGAGGAGAAGAGGTCCAGATAGGTGGAGTGGGCAACTTGAGTCAAAGTTGTGGGCCTGTAGCTAGCTATGATTTGAATAGGGGTCTTGTCAATGGTTAACTGTGCCTGGAGTCTCCTGTACGTCATACTGCTTGACCAGCCTGGAGGTATGTATATCTTTAATATATATGGCAACCTCCTTTTTCTTTGCTGCCTACAGTTTGGGGTCTGAATGTATTACAGGATGAGTAATCTGGTATGGCTGAGGCGCTCTCCGCAACTTTCAACCATGTTTCTGTCTGAAAAAATGGCAGCCTCTTCCAAGGTTACAAATGCTTGCAATGAGTGCAGTTTCATGTTTAGACTCCTAGCATTTAGCACCATGACCTTTAATTTGTGTTTTGATGACATTTTCATGTTGCTAGTTTTGACCTCATAGCATTACCTAAAAAAGGCACTATGGGGGAGGCAAGAGCTTTGTAGACAGACAAGAGTTTTTGGTCACTGGATCACAATGACCGACTAGGAATATAGTTGTACAGAATGTTTTTTTAGTTTTGGACAGGCAGATGGATGCTGGATAATTTTATAGGTGGTAAGAAGCTCTGTATATGTTAGTTGATGAGGCAGTTCTAATCAGTTTTGACTTTTTAATGCTAAGCAATGGTGGGTTATGAAAGGGGTATTTGCTGCAAATTTAGCACCTTTGTTATAGCATTGTTGAAGTTTCATTTTTTGTGAAGCCTGGAGGTTAGTAAGGATGGAAGCACCATAAAGAAGTGTGGGGAGGAGATAAATACAGGCAAGTGTAGTTTTGGTTGCATCTATGAGAACGTTTTTGGCTCTGTAAAGCATCCCTAGTTTTTGATGAGTTTTTCTCATGCAATTTTGTATATGCAGGTCGAATGGAAGCTTATCATCCACTATCACCTCTGGTAATTTGCTATAAAAAGTGACTTCAGGGATTGTATTATCAAGAGATAAGACTTGAAATTTTGTTTTTTCATGACAGATTTGGGGAAAAAGGAGTAGTTTGGTCTTTTTAGGGTTGACCATGAGTTGTGAGTTACAAAGCCATGTTTCAGTGGCTGTTAAACCTTCCTGAGTAATTTGTTGGAGGTGTACCATGTTGTTAGATGTGCAAATGAGAGTAGAATCATCTGTGTATTGTATTAGGGTGTCCTGTTGTGTACATGTGTAGAGAATGTTGGTGAATTGTTAAAGAGTAGGGGACTAAAGACAGAGCCTTGTGGCATACTGGTGGTGAATGGGAGGTAAGAAAAGAGTGTGGAGTGCTATTTTACTGACTGATACTTATTAGATAGGTAACATTTGAACCACAGAAGATGGGCTGAGACAGACCTAGTGAGGACATTTGAAGTAGAAGTTTGCTGTGACAATGTGTCAAAGGCTTTAGATAAGTCTAGACATAAGGAAAAGACTAGTTTGCCATTATTTATAGCTTTATTGACAGTATCTCCACAGGTTAGAAGGGCAGTGCTAGTACTATGGGAAGGATGAAAGGCATGTTGTGTAGGGGATAGGATTTCTTCCTGCAGGAAATAATCTAGCAATTGTTTTTGAATGCCAATACATTTTTCAAGTATTTTGACGAGGGGAGATAAGATTGCAATAGGTCTAAAGTTATTGATGTTTGTTGAATTTCATCCTTTGTGCACAGGGATAATGTGTGACTTTTTCCAGAGTGAGGGAACACGGGATTCCTGGACTGATGTATTTATAAGGATTGAGACAGGATTGGCAATGCTATTGACTGCAATTTTTAGGTACTCACTTGGAAGGTCATCAGCTGAAGAAGAGCATAATTTAAGTTTGTTTACGAGTAGTTTTAAAAAGGATGTGGGTACAGGTTTGATGGTGAAAGTGGATGTGGTACTATATGGCTGTTGGGCAGGGATGGGATTAGATGTTGAGGAATCCTTGGTTAGAGATGCTATACCATCCATAAAATAAGAGTTGAACTGTATTGCAGTTTCAAGTGGTGAGTTATTGCGACAGGAGTTTGGGTTGAATTTTTGGCCAGGATGTAGGATTTCTTTAATGGATATCCAAACTTTTTTTAGGGTTATGCTTAGTATTATTCTGAAAGTTATTATATTATAGTTTTGTGCCTTCATTTATTTGCTTTTTAATACAATTGCAAAGCATTCTAAAGTTTTCAAGCTATTGAAGTGTTTTATATTTTTGCCATTCTTTCCACACTTTTTATCTGTCCTGCATTAGCATTTTACCCTTTTTGGATAGCCAAATTGCATTATTTGTTTTAGTCTCTTCCTTCTAGGAGTTGAAAGGCTATTTAGGATATTTATAAAAGTTGTATTGAATTAATTTACAGCATCAACTAAGTGGAGGATTTTTAGGAAGTTCCAGTTAATAGATGATAGTGTGGTAATGAACATTTCTGGATTAAACTTGGAAAGGTTGCGTATTGTTTTATAAATATACTGTGTGTGAGATGTCTGGTTGATTAGATTGGGTGATGATCACTGACAGAGTCCGACATTGCACCTGTGGTGGTGTATTTACTAGGGTCTGATACTAGGATTCAGTCTAATAGGGAATTTGATGTCTTTCTATAATGTGTGAGGCTATTAATAAGTTGTGTGAAACCATATAAGTTCATGCTAGATGTGGAGGAGTTAGAGTTTATGTCCAACTAATTGACATTCTCATCACCTTGTAGTATTGTTTGTAAAAATAGTATGGATATACAATGTAGGATATCTTCCAGTATAGCTGTATTGTCACCAGGAGGGATGTAAAAGGGCAGTAATACATATTTTTGTAATTGTTTATTTTGATGAAAGCAGTAAGAGGCTCTGTTGAACTGAATTTTGGCATTGGTTTGCTGTAAGGGGAAATGTGGTAAGTGCTGGGAAATGTTAAAGCAATTCCACCAGCTTTCCTCTTTATACAGTCATTATGAATGGTATTATAGCCAGGAGATATAACTCTGGAGCCATTTATGCTGGCTTTAAGCCAAGTTTCAGTTACAGCAAGAATGTCAGGTTTATGCTGAGTAATCCAGGCATGTAGCTCAGCAGTTTTATTTACTTTGCTTCGAACATTTATTGCAGCAAAAATTAGACTACCAGGTTGGAGATTGGCTGTTGGGTTAGAGAAGAGTGTGGGAGAGAATTATCTTTGTGTTCACTGTGATATGTGGGGGCAGGATTAGGGAGGATATCTCCTCCTAGAAGGATTTTATATATTGGGGAACTATGCATGCTTGTCTTTTGGAGAGGATTCTTTCATTTAATTTTAATTTGACTTGAGTTGAAGTGCAGCTAATCAGTCTATATTTGGAATAAAGGTGAGGGGCAATATTAAATAGGTCTGATGTAATGTGTGGAGAGTGTAAAGAGAAAGTATGGATACTGGACAGAGTTGGAGAGATATTGAAACATATCCTTGAGTCATGATAGGATGAAAGGTGGCACAGTAGGAGGAGAAGAATAGAGGATAAGCTGAAGAGTAGCATAATTAATTACCAGGATCTGTATTTTATAGATG
Organism: Protopterus annectens; assembly: GCF_019279795.1. Taxonomy (NCBI): domain Eukaryota; kingdom Metazoa; phylum Chordata; order Ceratodontiformes; family Protopteridae; genus Protopterus; species Protopterus annectens. The sequence continues at coordinate 491,877,041 of NC_056745.1, forward strand.
TCAGGCAGTGGGGAAATAGCAATGAAGAAGGAACCAAGAAGCTGCAGGGCAGTAGGAGATTTAGTAATGATGGATTCTGAAAACTGGTGGAGGAGAGGTAAGGTGAGAATTATTTTCCATAAAATAAGAGAGATTGTTCTGGTATCATCTCTGGAATATAAGGACTAGAGGGATATAAAAGGCTACAGTATAACGATGTAGTCAAAATAAGAAGAAATTGGGGTTTATTTGAAAAAAGTACATGATACAATGCAGTAAACTTGTAGGAGTAGGGCCTTGTGGCAGAACTTCTGGAGTACTGAGGTCAGATGTAGTGACTATATGCTATTATACAATGAAAAAATTGTCAGTAAACCTGTAGGAGTTCGGCTTTGTGGCAGAACTCCTGCAGTATCAATGTTAGGTGTAGTGAACACAGGCTATTATACAATGAAAAAATTCTCAGTAAACTTGTAGGAGTAGGGCCTTTTGGCAGAGCTCCTGCAGTATCGAGATCAGATGTAGTGAATGCAGGCTATTATACAATGACAAATGTTTCACTATACTTGTAGGAGTAGGGCCTTGTGGCAGAGCTCCTGCTGTACTGAGGTCAGATGTAATGACTGCAGGCTATTAAACAATGACAAAATACTCATTAAAGTTGTAGGAGTAAGGCTTTGGGGCATATCTGCTGCAGTATTGAGGTCAGATGTATTGACTGCAGTCTCAGCTCTATGATGAAAGATAGTGACTGAGTGCAAGAGGACACAACACAACTCAAACACATGTAAAGCTAGTGGCATGGATACTATAAGCAATCATGATAATAAGACCCTAAAATCCTCCTGAAAAGTACTTTTGAAACTATTTTTTAAGAAATGTTTTGAGGCAAGAGCTATACCAGTGGAAAAAAAGACAACAACCATTAGGCCAGTCTATAAGAAGAAAGGAGAATGTTATATTTTGAAGAACTATGAACCTGGTAGTCTTCTGTGTTGTTCAGGTAAACTAATGGGGTGCAATAGTTCTAGAAATGTTACAAATGGAATTATTGAATAAGGGGAAAATATATGTCAACATGCATATCTCAGTGCTAGACTGATTATCCTTTGTGATCTCAGTGTCTATCAAAATGTCATGGAATGGACAGAAAATGAATCACAGGTTACCTTTCTATCTCATTTGACTCTGAATCATAAACATCTACTTAACAAATTATCTAGTACATTTCTGTCTGAAACATTGTTTAGATGAAGACAGTGACTATCAAATAGAACATGGTGTATACAGTGGTAAAACAGAAGACGTCATATGCATTATGAAAATTAAGATGTGCCTCCCCGATCAGTTTCTGGACCTCATCTATTCAATATTTATCTATCTATCTATCTATCTATCTATCTATCTATCTGACATCATCAACAATAACACAATTTTTGTTATTTATACAGTTGGCATTAAACTGGGTAAAGTAATTTGTTCTGTGTTTGACAGAGGAATCTTGTAAAGGGGACTAAAATGTTTCAGTAATTACGCACAACAAGATAAGATGAAGATAAACTTTGGGATATTAAAGTGTATTTCCTTTGGGCCATATAAATACTACAAGCCTTAAACTATGAGTAACATAAAATTAGAAAAGGCAGAATCTTTTGGGGATTTGGGATTACCTGTAGATAAGAAACACTCCTTTAAAAATTCTGCTGAGGCAGTTTGTCTATCAGCCAACTGGACTGTGGGTTATATACTTATTTTTTTAAGAGTAGAGCAAAACAACTGATGAAGGAATTATGTAAGGTCTTGTTTGATCAAAACTGGAGTACAGTGCATTTAATGAGGTATCCATGGCATAAAATACATATAGAAAGACTTGATATGTTCAGAGGCATAACACTAAAAGAATAAAAGATACAGGGAGTATGAGTTATTATAATAGATTAAAATTAATAATTTATTCTCACTGTCCTTTAAATGGCTGAGAGGAGATCTTTCAATGATGTGTGTGTTTTTTTAAGAAACATTTTCCTCAGAATGTGCTGGTTTGTAAAAAAATGCAGTAAAACATTCATAATTAAGAACAGGTTTCTGTAAAAAATAACACAGCTGGTAGTTGGTTCTTACACAGAGTGGTGGATTGATGAAATAAAGTTCTGGATGACTTAAGAAGTATACCTGATATGAAAAAAAAATAAAAATTACAATGGTCTCACACTTTGCTGATTGTTGTTTCATGTCATAAAGGCACGCAAAATGGGTCAATTTGATTGATCCCTGCCTATACATTGTATTGTCTTGGTATGTAGTTGGTAGATTATATGGATGTGGGAAAGAATGGCAAAGTATTTCATTTATTTCCTGATATTTATACAATATGGAAGAAAGGCTTATTATAATTAAAAAAATAATTTTGAGGTCAGTCACTGGCTGGTCTAGGCACCTTGCAGTGTGAACAGTGTCTCTATGTTGATGTGACACCCCAATCCCATGTACAAAATGAAGAAAAAGGTGTTGATGGCAATGTTGATTCTGACAAATTATGTACATATAAATGATAGTAAGGGAGAGGAAATACTATAAATTAGAAATCACATATAAATGTGTTCTGAGTGCCTGAAGCATTAGCCAGGTTAAATGTAATGAACCTTTTTAAACCAAGCTGGAATCAAGATTTCTCTTTGATCCAAAGTAAAAATGCAATGTGGCACAGAGACATGGGCATGATGCCAGTGTTCTCAAAATGGAAGTTTCTTACAGCATGAGGTACTGGGCTGTTGCATTCTGTTCTTAGCACATGTATTTATACCTCAGCTAAAGATTCATTTAATTCAAATATCTCTGCAAATTATTTTTTTTCTGAGCTTGGTGAACAAACATTATATATATATATATATATATATATATATATATATATATATATATATCACAACAAAATCACTATACAAACAGTTTGTTATACTATTCAACAAACAACTAACAAAACAATACACTGAAAATGCTGTGCTTGGGACATATGTTTATTGTCAAGTGCTAATAAGGAGAATGACTGCCCTGCACTAATCATATGATTTACCTTAAGCTGATATGACTAAAGAGATGCTATGTTAGACAGAAAAATGAGGCCACATGGGAGGTGTTAACTAGCTGCTCTACTTAATTGAAATTATCTTTAAATTCATTTCCTTTATGCTTATATTTCTGATGCATCATGGTGTCTTACAGTTAAAGAATTTTAATCAAATATCTGTATAATAATCCCTGGAACTATTACTGGCTCCATTAAGTGCCTGATATAGATGGTTGAAAACTCAGTGAAAAGTTATGATCCAAACCAGGATTTAATTGAACACTTACCAAATGTTCTGCTGTTACAAAGGAATAAGGGCCTTTTCTCAAGTAGTTTTAGGGGTATGATAACACTCACATCATTAACTTATTCCCTAAACCCCACCTTCTACGCTAGTTCATAAGTCTGAGTTCCATCTGGACTTAGCCCACCCCTGGGTGGGTGAACATAGGTGCAGAGATCTCAGATTCAGTAAGTCAAGTAGGGAAAAAGGAATCATCTCAGTGTGGACTGTCCTTGGCATCTGCTTTATTTTTTATAAGCTATGATTTACAGCTCTCCCGCAATGGACCAACAAGTATGATGCAGTATCTTTACACTGATCCCAGGAAAATTCTACACTTCCACAAACCTGCAATGCTTGGCTCAGTCTGCACATACTCCCTGACAGAACTCATGTCCCTACGTCCCTCTGCATGCAGAGGACATTTTCAAGCCTTACCCAAAGGACGCTTCAGTGACAAAGTTAACCAGCCCCTTTCATAAAGGATGGGCAAACTGGCATCAGCCACTCACTCCTACCTTTCCTAAACTGGGGTTTGTCATGGTGTAATGGTTAAGGTGCTTACCTTAGAAACCCAAGGTGTAGGGTTTGATTCTCACATGGGGTATGTGGCTACGCTTAAATGGCCCATAAGGGCAGTTAGCCTAGTACTAACCTATGAACCTATAAAGCCACTAGTTAAATCAGATCATCTTAACCCCAATCAGAGTTTTATTTTCATTAATGACTGAAACCACCATTTATTTTAATTTGACTGAAACAATGTTTCTGTAATTCATTTTTTGTTACATTTGTGTGCGTGTGTGCGTGTGTGTGCATGTGTGTGTGTGTGTGTGTTTGTGTGTGTGTGTGTGTGTGTGTGTGTGTGTGTGTGTGTGTGTGTGTGTGTGTGTGTGTGTGTGTGTGTAAGGTTTACTATCATTTTAGTGATCTCTACAATGTCAAATCACTAAATAATGTGACTAGAAGGTCACAAGACGAGAATTCAGAAGTTGCTGGAACAATGTAGAACATCGGATCTCCTGACCTGCGTGGACAGAGGAACAAGTGCTAACATGGGTCCAGAAGAGATGGCAAGTCTGGGTGTCCAACTGTCTGGTCACATTATTTAGCAATTCACATTGTAGCAATCTCTAAAATGATATTAAACCTATATATATATATATATATATATATATATATATATATATATATATATATATATATATATATATATATATATATATATATATATATATATATATAAATATGCTATCTGTGTGTGTGTGTGTAGTGTATGCAAGCATGCGAGCACCTGTTTGTATGCATGTGAGCTATTTGATTTCCATTTTACTTAGCTTATTTAATTACTTAATTATGTTGGTGTTGCATTAAATGTACTTTGAAATGCATTCTTCTTCGGCAATTACCATAAGATTTTTTCAAAAAACAGGAAGAACTGGTTTGGTGAGCCCAAAAGTCAAATAATCCAAAAAAAAAACTGCGAACAGTACTTCAAACCAAATTTGTTTTAATAATCACTCCAATTAACATTTAAAGCAATGGAACTTTAAAAACCTACTATAATTTCAAAGCTCTGGTTTTTAATACAGATACAAGAGACAAAGTGTCATTTAAGCCAAGTTCAAAGACAGAATTTAAAAGAAATTGCCATTTTAACTCACACAGTTCAATGTTCAATTCCCACCAGCCACCTCTTAATGATTTGTGCACTACCTCCAATATACCAAATTTAAATCCTTTTAAAGCCCACACATTTCAATGAATGTTTAAATAAGGCATTTCTCTCATTTTTATGAACCATTGTGTACATATGTTCATATATAAGTTTCCTTAATGGTCGCTCAGTTTTCCCCACATAGACGTTTTTACAGGTATTACAAACTGCTAAATACACTAAACCCTAGTGACACAATTTCAAGGTTTGAAAGTTACTGGTTTCACCCTATTGGGAATACTGATATTTTTCTCTTCCAAGATATATTTACAAAACGAACAACATCCACATTTTGTTGTACCTTTTTCAAATAGGTTCCTGTCAATTAAGTTGCCTTCAAATATATGCTTCAAATTTCTCCCCATTTTGTGTACAAAGTGGGGTTCGTCCCCTAAGATTCGTGTGATGTCTGTGTTACTCTTAAAGACCACCCACATTTTATTTCATAATTTCTTTCACCTCTTTCGAACCATCTCCAAATGGGATAACAATAACAATAGTTCTAACAATGGTACAGAATTTTTGGATGTTAAGGTCAGTAAAGACCTTACTAGAATAAAGTTTAGTTCAACAATTTTTCGTAAGGATACCTTCTCGAATAGTTATTTAAATTTCAATATTCAGCATCCCTACAAAACAAGAAGGAACATTCTGAAAGGTCAGCTGTTCAGGGCTACCAGAATGTGTTCTGAATGGGATGCATTAACAAAGGAAAGTTTGCTTATTACTAGTTTTTTTGCAGAGAGAGGCTATCAGAAGGACCTTATTTTAAGTGTGACCCTTGAGGTAATTCAAGTGTGTGGGGGCTAAGTTCAAACCCCTATTAGGATCAGGTTGAGGGAATGTGATATCCCGAGTGGAACCAGGGAAGAGGGATTTTCACAACAGTATGATTATCCCCTTTGGAGATGGTTCGAGAGAGGTGAAAGAAATTATGAAAAAATATTGGGTGGTCTTTAAGAGTAACACAGACATCACACAAATTATTAGGGGGCGAACCTCACTTTGTACACAAAATGAGGAGAAATTTGAAGCATATGTTTGAACACAACATAATTGACAGGAACCCATTTGAAATGGGTACAACAAAATGTGGATGTTGTTTTTTTTGTAAATATATCTTGGAAGAGAAAATTATCAGTATTCCCAATATGGTGAAACCAATAACTTTCAAACCTGGAAATTGTGCCACCAGGGGTTTAGTATATTTAGCAGTTTGTAATACCTGTAAAAACTTGTATGTGGGGAAAACCGAGCGACCATTAAGGAAATGTATATATGAACATATGTATGCAATGGTTCATAAAAATGAGAGAAATGCCTTATTTAGACATTCATTGATATGTGTGAGGTTTAAAGGATTTAAATTTGGTATAGTGGAGATAGTGCACAAATCATTAACAGGTGGCTGGTGGGAATTGAACATTGAACTGTGTGAGTTAAAATGGCAAATTCTTTTAAATTCTTTGAACCTGGTTTAAACGACACTTTGTCTCTTGTACCTGTATTAAAAACCAGAACTTTGAAATTATAGTAGGTTTTTAAAGTTCCGTTGCTTTAAATGTTAATTAGAGTGATTTATAAAATAAATTTGGTTTGAAGTTCTGTTCGCAGTTTTTTTGGATTCTTGGACTTTTGAGCTCACCAAACCAGTTCTTTCTGTTTGTTTGAAAATGTTTTAGTTTTCAGGAATACATTTTTTGCCTTTTTTGTTCAATTGTGGTTATTGGGTGAATTCTGGTTCGAACAGAACAACAATATGACTCAACTCATGCAAAAACTACAAGATCCAGAATGCCCCAGACCGCGTAGTTCACATGCTTCCAAAGGCCTGACGTGTGTCCGGAATCAGAGTGACCTTTCATCACTTGGAACAAGCTACCCAGAAGTGGTAGCACCAGAATGTTGGCAGAGTTGAAAGCATCCACCTACGAGGGTTAATTTCCAAGAATGGATTAGGAAATATATCCAGCTGTTGAGTCCCGAGAACGGTCCAATTTCCACGGAGGAACCACCAATGACATTTAATAAAAAACTGCTGGACTTAGAGTCAAAATTAATTAAGGTTAATAAATTAATTCATACTTGACTGAATGTTTAAGACGCAAGCAAATGCCTAATGGTTTGCATCTTTTTAAATTTCCCACCGGTATTTTTCTGAAAGACAAAGACAAAAAGAGAGTTTTACCTATGTTTGACCGTTTTGGTCTTGAACTGGTGCAGTACATTGTTCGTTTGAACAATTCTTTTATTGAAGAATTATTAGAGAAAGTGTCAGTATTAAACAAGGAAATTATGGATGATTTACTGTTTGAATTTAATATTCAGAGCTACGACAGTATGTACGATTGTGTTGAAAAACAGGTAGATAGCAACATGGACAGAAAAAGGAAAAAGCTGAATAGGGATAGTGATGAATATGAACAAACTTGTGAGGAAAATAAACCCACTAGGTCAAAAAACAACACGGACCCCAAGCAGCTCACTGTTGTCCTCCAAATCATGATAAAGGACCATAAAAAGTTAAAAAAGATGTTGATTTATTATTAAGCGTTCAATTTTAAAATCCACTTTTCGTCGCATACACCTTACTCAACTTCATCAGATAAAATCATGTGAGCAGTCATTTCTAAATGAAAACACTCTATATAGGCTCCTAACTAGGTCACATGAACATGATAGTAACATTGTTATTGGCTAGGTGTTTTTACAACTATGTAGTTGTGTCAAAATTAAAAGTAACTTGTCACGTTAATATTTAAATTTAGGTTGCAACTGTGACCCAACTTCAAGCTCCAGTCGCAATTTTAATAATGTGTATTTTAATAATGTGTATCCTACATTTAAAGAACTTGGTTAGATAATAAGAATGTGTCACAGATTATTATAGTAGAGTCGTGTGTTTAACTTACAAGTATCATGAACACTGTTATTCACGAATACATATATGTTTTAGTAAGTTTTTTTACCTGCTTAATATAATTGAATCATAATGATACTAATATTTCAAATTTATAAGTGGGTGAAAATAGGATTGAGCACATTACCCACTCTTAGCGAGATGTTTAATAGAAGAAAGGATAATAACTGCTTGATGTCGTTGGTAGCGACAAAATTCTTTTATATCAGATTTAGTAGGAAGAGCTTGTATGTTGTAGTATGTATACACGCACTATCTAGTGCGGTTCAAAATTGTGATTGGAACTTGAAGATGTTGGGTCACAGTTGCAACCTAAATTTAAATATTAACGTGACAAGTTACTTTTAATTTTGACACAACTACATGGTTGTAAAAACACCTAGCCAATAACAATGTTACTATCACGTTCATGTGACCTAGTTAGGAGCCTATATAGACTGTTTTAATTTAGAAATGGCTGTTCACATGATTTTATCTGATGAAGTTGAGTAAGGTGTACTTAACGAAAAGTGGATTTTAAAATTGAACGCTTAATAATAAATCATCTTTTTTAACTTTTTATGGTCCTTTATTGTGATTTGGAGGGCAACAGTGAGCTGCTTGGGGTCCTTATTGTTTTTTGAGATAGTGATGAATATAAAAGCGGAATAGAGTACCCTATGCCTAAAGCATACAGTAATGTTGCATTTAGTTAGAACAACATTAGACCTGTGTTTGATGAGGGGGATGGGGGTATTAGCTTGAACACTGAAGTTTACGATACGGAACAAAGGAGTGAACAACAGTTGAGCAGCAATCCCCCACTTAGGATATCCGAGAGGATCTATAACCATAATAAGCAAGGAACAACCAATGGTTACAACAACAGTAATTCTTTTTGCCACACCCCAGCACCCCAGGCTACCAGGAATCACCCCAGGGGACAGCAATGGGGGAGATTCAGAAATTATTGAATTAAATTAGTTCTAATTTAATTAGGAGGGAGGAAGAGAGTCGAAATGAAAACATAGTGGCATCCCATGATGGGAGAGTTTTGAATTTTGAGGGTTTTAATATTTTCAATTATTCCCACCTGGAAATTTCAAACGAACATTTTTCTCTTTTTAATAAAAGTTTAATGTTTGTGCCTAGTGCAGTTGTTAGTGTAATTGACAGTATGACTGAAATTAAGTTATTTACTATAAAACTTGGGTTACAACTTACAATTCAAGATCAAGAGAGTGGTGGGCATGAAATACAAAATAGACAAGGATCATTTAAAAGAAATAGCACTTTCAACCCTCCCACCCACCCCACAATTGCAGCATATGAAAATGTATGTCTCAAGGAGGTACACAATATATTAACTATCTATAGAAAAAAATATTTCAATTTAAGTAGACAAGAGACAGTTATTTTATGGGAATTAGATTAGATGATTCCATTTGGGTAATGAAACCCGGTAAGGGGGGTGGGATGGTGTTAGTGGAAAGTCTTGGATTACAGTTCTAAAATGTTGAATTCATTGTATGATACAGATAAATACATGGAAACATCTTACAATGAGGTAATTATAGCTCAGAGGAGGGTGCAATTATTTTTAGAAGATAGCAGTGGTGGCTGGTGACTTCATATCAAAGGGGGGCTTCAGGAGACAGCTAAATGGGTGGGGCCAACAGGAAAGGGTGTGGCCAACTAGACAGGGATGGAGCTATGTAAAATCACAAAAACTGGGACTTTATTTAAATATGCTGCCCTGGGTGCCACTGCCAAACCATCATTATGAAAGTCCAATCAAGACAAAATTAATTGTAGAAGAAGAAAAATATTTCAATGCATTAGCTACATAACAGCTTACTTAATATCTAGATGGAAACAAAAAGGTTGAGAAGTATGAAAAAATAAATTACTTTTTAAATGCATTACTGGAATGTCAGTCAAAATCAGGTATAAATAAACAAGCAGCAGTCAACTCAAACCACTTCTCCTTGCACTGCAGTTCTAATTATAATTTATATTCAGCTTTATAAAAGTACAAAGTAACATGCTGAAAGTAGCAATGCCCCACTTGTAAAAATTTTTATTTTTTCCTCAAATATTTTTTTATTTTCAATTAAAATAACATTTACATAATATTTTTAAATATCATTATAAGCAAGGAACAACCAATGGTTACAACAACAGTAATTCTTTTTGCCACACCCCAGCACCCCAGGCTACCAGGAATCACACCAGTGGACAACAATGGGGGAGATTCAGAAATTATTGAATTAAATTAGTTCTAATTTAATTAGGAGGGAGGAAGAGAGTCGAAATGAAAACATAGTGGCATCCCATGATGGGTGAGTTTTGAATTTTGAGGGTTTTAATATTTTCAATTATTCCCACCTGGAAATTTCAAAAGAACATTTTGCTCTTTTTAACAAAAGTTTAATGTTTGTGCCCAGTGCAGTTATTAGTGTACTTGACAGTATGACTGAACTTAAGTTATTTACTATAAAACTTGGGTTACAACTTACAATTCAAGATCAAGAGAGTGGTGGGCATGAAATACAAAATAGACAAGGATCATTTAAAAGAAATAGCACTTTCAACCCTCCCACCCACCCCACAATTGCAGCATATGAACATTTATGTCTCAAGGAGGTACACAATGTATTAACTATCTATAGAAAAAAATATTTCAATTTAAGTAGACAAGAGACAGTTATTTTATGGGAATTAGATTAGATGATTCCATTTGGGTAATGAAACCCGGTAAGGGGGTGGTATGGTGTTAGTGGAAAGTCTGGATTACAGTTCTAAAATGTTGAATTCATTGTATGATACAGATAAATACATGGAAACATCTTACAATGAGGTAATTATAGCTCATAGGAGGGTGCAATTGTTTTTAGAAGATAGCAGTGGTGGCTGGTGACTTCATATCAAAGGGGGGCTTCAGGAGACAGCTGAATGGGTGGGGCCAACAGGAAAGGGTGTGGCCAACTAGACAGGGATGGAGCTATGTAAAATCACAAAAACTGGGGCTTTATTTAAATATGCTGCCCTGGGTGCCACTGCCAAACCATCATTATGAAAGTCCAATCAAGACAAAATGAATTGTAGAAGAAGAAAAATATTTCAATGCATTAGCTACATAACAGCTTACTTAATATCTAGATGGAAACAAAAAGGCTGAGAAGTATGAAGAAATAAATTACTTTTTAAATGCATTACTGGAATGTCAGTCAAAATCAGGTATAAAAAAACAAGCAGCAGTCAACTCAAACCACTGCTCCTTGCACTGCAGTTCTAATTATAATTTATATTCAGCTTTATAAAAGTACAAAGTAAAATGCTGAAAGTAGCAATGCCCCCACTTGTAAAAATGTTTATTTTTTCCTCAAATATTTTTTTATTTTCAATTAAAATAATATTTACATAATATTTTTAAATATCATTTTAAACAACTATATACAATATTTACAATAGCCTGACTTTCAATTATATACATGGTATGGTATTAAATATAGAATTAACAGATCAATTATCAGAGATACAATATTGATTATTGCAGAGTGTCCAACAAAGATATAACTTTCTTCCAAGGATTATTTACCAATGGACTGGGATAGATTTGTAGTTCTTTGATTTTTATTTCCATCAATGCAGTTGTCTTCAGTAAAGTGTACAATTCTTCCAAGGTCGTGGTGTATTTGAATTCCACCTTCTGGTTATGCATTTCCTAGATATAGCAAGTATTGTCCATAACAAATACATATTTGTCTTATTCAGGTAGGGACTTTCATTTACATTTAGAATTATCAATACTTTAGTTAAGGTAAAGGCTTCATTAAATAAAGCTTGTAAAAATGATTGATTCCATTCCAATATGATTTCATTTTATTACATTCATAAAAAAATATGAACCCAGTCTGCTTTATTTGACTTTTTACACCTCCAGCAAAAAACATTTGTAGTAGTACTGATCATTTTAATTCTATCTGGTGTTAAAAATGCTCTACGTAAGCATTTCCAGTTAAATATTTTCCAGTACTATGTGGTAGAGGTGTAATTAACTGATAGTAAGATGTTAGTTTTAATTTCTTCTGTTAACTGCAATGACTGACCTTTTGTTAAGAACTGCCAGTATGATGGTTTGAGAATTGTTTTATATGCTATTAACTCTTTATATAGATTTGAAATGGAATTTTTTCTTTTCACAACTATTACATATAAATTCATATGGAAAACGTATTAGATTTGGAATATCTTTAAATGAGGAATTGTTAATTAATCTGCATAAATCTTGAGTGCACATTAGAATGCTTTGTAAGGTTAACCAGTCCTGTGTTGGAATATTGTAAGCAGTTTTTATCATATGTATATCTAAATCATTTAATTTATTTGCACATTGAAACCAGCATAAGAATCCATTTTGTTCCCAGGAGGTTATTGTTTCTCTATATATTTTGTAAGGAAAGTTCTTAGTGATGGTAAATGGGGTTAAAAGGTCAAACCAAAGTTTTAGATCTATGTTTGCATTGATAAGTTTCCTAAGGAATTGATGTAATGATTAATCAGTGTTGTTTTAGAAGGTTTTGTTATATTATATTGTATACTTATGCATAGTATGTACCAGGGTTTGTTTGATTTGTCTACTATTAAACATTTTTTTAACAGATTAAAGTCATTTGTTAATATAGCCATTGTTAATTCTTTCCAGTTGGCAAAATAATTTGGGTTTATCCAGTCTATTGTAGCTTTAAGCACAGATGCTTTTATATATGTCTCTATTTCTGGGAAGTTCAATCCTCCTTGTCTCCAGGGTCTAATGTGATGAGTTAGAGCAACTCTATTCTTTTTGGAATACCATAAAAACTTTATTAAACATGAGTTTATTTCTTTAAAAATGCATCTTTCAGGAATTAACTGTATTGCTAATGCTACATATAGTATTTTTGGCAATAAGACCATTTTTATTAATTGCAATCTGTCTTCAAAAGTTACTATAATTTTGTTCCACTTTTCTATATATATATATTGTTATTGTTTCAATAATGTTTTTATAATTTATTAATATTGTTTTGCTTATATTTTTGCATAACATTATTTCTAAATAATTTAGCGTAAGTTTGTGTTTTCCTATGATGAATTTATGTGTAACTTGTAGTTCTTTTTTCTTATTTAAAAATAGAAATTTTGATTTTGATCTATTAAAGTTTAGACCTGAAATCTTATAAAATTTCACCATTACTTCTTCTAATTCTCCTAATGACTCTCTGGAGTTTGATATGGTTAATAAAATATCATCAGCAAAAAGCATTTTAGATATGTACTGGTCATAGACTTCTATTCCTTTTATTCTTGGATTATTGTGTATTATTTCTGAAAGTATTTCTATAGCCAAAGCAAATAAAATAGGAGAAAGGGGGCATCCTTGTTTAGTACCTTTTGTTATATGGATAGATTCTGAGGTGAAAGGACCTAATTTAATGTAGGCTAAGTTATTAATATATATGTTTTTTTAGTAATAAGATGAAGGGAGGAGGAAATTAAAATAATGCTAAAGTTTTAAATAGATATTCCCAGATGAGAAAATCAAAGGCTTTTTCTATGTCTAATCCGATTACAAGTGTTTCTCTATCTTAATCTATAAGAGTAAGTATCCTTTTATATTATTATGTGTGTGCCTGTTATATAAAAATCCAGTTTGATCATTATTAATTGTTTTTAAACGTGGGATTTTCATTCTGTTAGCTAATATTGACATGAATATTTTGTAATCATTATTCAGTATGGTATAGGTCTGTATGAGGTGTAAAGGTCTGATGATTTATTATATTTTAGAATTGGTGTTATAAGAGAATATTTCCATGAGGGTGGTATTTTTGCTTCTGACTGGACTTCGAGCAAAGTTTTATGAAAAAGGGAGATTACTGTTGAAGGGAAGAGTTTGTACATTTCCGTAATTATACCATCTATCCCTGGAGCTTTGTTAGATTTACTTTTTTTTATCTTGTCAACAATTTCTTTGTAGGATGTAGTTTTTTTGTAGGTCTAGTTTTAAGTTTTTGGGATTTTTTTATATTGATAAGGTTTGTATTTAAGTTTATTTGGTTGGTATCTAAATCTTCTTTTTTGAAGTGTTCCATATAATGGAACTGAAATGCTTCAAGGATGTCTCCTATATCTGATAACTTTTTCCCTTTCTTTTCATGATATATACTACTAATGTTATTTGCTTTAGATTGTATTTTAATTCTTGTAGATAAGTTATGTAGATATCTGGGGGAGGTGGCTAATGAGTTTATTTTTAATTTTTCCAAGGCTAGACGAGTTTTGTGTGTTAGAATTTCATTATATTTTTTATTTAATTCCTCTATTTCTTTTTTGACTTCTGGACAATTCTGGTTTTTTTTTTTTTAGATTTTGCTATCAAGAGTCTGATTTGCAAGTCTAATGATTCAGATTCCCACTATCTAACTTTGTTTTTGTACCAGCTAAGGGTCTTACCAAATAAATATGCTTTTAATGAGTCCCAGACCATGACTCTACTGATTTCTGTTGTATTATTATTAATTTCAAGAAATAATTGTAGTTCTGACAACATCCAGGGTCTGACTTCTTTAATTTTCATGATACATGATGGAATTCTAGTTGAGAGGATTAAAGGTTTAAACTGTATTTGGAGATTCATTATCAGAGAGTCATGATCTGAGAAGGGGCATGGAACTATTGAGAAGTTGAGGATTTTTGTTTATAAATCTTGAAATAATTTGTCTTTTCTCGCTTGTATTCCAAATCTATGATCTTTATGGGAAAATAATAAGGATTTATAATCTTTTACTTAAAAAGTGTCAATTAAATGAAATGAATCAATCCATTTTTAAGGATTTTCAAATAGTTGCTATGCAAAAAGATTTATTGGAGGTTTCAGTAGGTTCTAAGGTACAATTAAAGTCTCCTCTCAGTATAAGATTTCCTTGATAATTGTTGGAAATAAAATCTAGGTGTTTTTTTAACCATTCCTGCTCCAATTCCTGGGAATCAATATAGATTAGCTCAGGCCCATATTCTGTTATTAAATTTAATTATAACAAATGCGAGTAGACCTTCTTTGTCTTCATATTTATAAATAACTTTTGGGGTGATTATGTTTTTCTTCCAGAGAACTGATACTCCTTTTGTCTTTGTTCTATAGGAGGATTGAGCTAAGACTGTATAGTCCTTAGGGTTCCAAATAAAGCTATCAATAGACTTAAAATGCATTTCCTGGAGAAATACTACTTGTGCCTTATTTAGATTTAAATATTTTAGTAAGTTTGATCTTTTATTTGCATTATTTAAGCCATTAGTATTTAATGATAAGAATATTAAATCCATTTCAAGTTATTGTTGGAAGAAACTTTTTGCTTCTTTTTTTATTTTTATTATAGTAGTTATACCATATTCTCTGATAACATTGGATGTTATTTTTATGTGTGCAAACTTGGGAGTGTAATTTAATGTTTTTTCTTCTTTAAATATAAGTAGGGTAAAATTCTGGTCAGGCTTTAAAAAAGAACTTCTATAAAACATTAATTCTAAAGTATCAAATACAAGTAAATATGAATTTCCCATTAAACATGGAATGAAAGTAATTCCTAATCCAATAGACAAAGATAGATCCATTGGATTATCACTCATACCTTTAACCAACAATATCAACTGAGATCCATATGTTAGATTATTATATGGAGAATTCTCTTAAAAGAGATATGAAATTCTATTTTATTCTGTTATTGTTCTATAGTATTTTATATATCAGGATGGAATGTTAGTAGTATAAACAATTATTATGTTGACTTAGAAAATATCCAATATTTAGTTACCCTTAAGAGATCCCAAACATGTCAGATATGTCATTTTGGATAAATTAAATGCAACAGAGAAGCATGCACTAAATAAGCTGACAACAAATAGATTATTACTAAAATAATTTTACTAAAAGGACTCTACAGGAGACAATGAGTGATTACCAAAGAAATATGAATTTACTGTAGGTGTACTGTCTTCCTTTACTTTCCCACTCTTCAGCTCACCAACTTCAACTTGCACTTATGAAAAGACATGGCTTTTCATTGGTATCCTGACTCTGAGTAAAGGTGCCCTACATTCTAGTGTGCAGTGCTTTTATATATTTATAGATTTACAAAGCAGAGCCTAAGAATGAACTATGATCACCCTGACAATTCCCATCCTGCATAGGGCACCTCCTGCTTCCAGAATGGGTAATCATATCAGGTCTAGAATGAATGTGACAGTACCTATATGGCAATCAAGACTTACCTTAGGTAAGTATTAATCAAACAGTATTTAGAGCATCTTAGAGAGTTCTCGGGGCAATTAGAATACTCTTAAGCCTCTCCTCCCTTGACCAAAAACAAAGAATTCCCTTCCCTTTCTTTCCCTTGTTTTAAATCAGTACTAATAAAAGAAATTCAGCAAACATAGGTAAACAGAAATAGCATTCAGTAGTCTGTCTTGTACATGACTCGCAATCCATTAAACAAGTCAGTGACTAACATCACTTTAGTAAACATTATAAAGACAAATTAGAAATAATTTCCTAGCTCTTTAAATTTTCTGATAAAGCAAAAAGTTAACAATAAGCAATTTTAACTAAAAGTATAAAGCATTTCAATTTTTCCTAGCATGTATACATTTCTACTTATATTGTAGTGTCAATAGCTGTCTTTGAAAATCTGTACAATACTTCACTTCTTCAAGTCATTCCTTTTTCAATTCAGGTTTTGTTTTGTCATAACGGCAACAATATTTCAAGGGCACAATTAATATTTAGACTGATGTTTCAAATAAATAACTTGTCAGTTGCCAATTGAGTTCGTTTAGAATGTATGATTAATGCAAATATAGCATGTTGCAAAAATAATATGTATTTTTTCGTGTGCTCTAGACACTGTCATATGCTAGTAACATATATAATGTAGCATATATAGAGCAGACAGCTTATGGATTCAGGTTGTTAAAGTAAATTATGCTTATTAATCAGGCAGTTTCATTTAAATTCACAAGTAATTTCGGGGCATTTCAGTTGCGTTTCCAGGAATGTGTAGTCCAATGTGAGTAATTGAGTTCACTTTTCCTCATAAATATATGTCACAATTCATTAAACTAAACAGAGTCTAACATCTGTCTAATAATCATTATAAAGACAAAGAATAGTAATTTCTTAGCTCTTCAAACTTTCTGATATCGCAAAATGTTGTCAGTAAACTATTTTAACTGGAAGACTAAAACATTTCAATACTTCCTTGTGAATATATATTTTTACTTTTACTGTAGTGTCAAGAACTGTCTTTGAAATCTATACATTACTTCACTTCTTTCAAGTCATTCATTTTACTGTTCAGATTATATTTTGTCAAAATGTCAATAGTATTTCAAGGCCACATTTAATATTTAAACTGATATTTTAAATGAATAGATATCAGTTACCAAGTGAGTTTGTACAGAGTGTGAGGTAACTGCAAAGATAACATGTTGCAAAAAGTAATATGTATTTTTTCATATGCTCTAGAGACTGACAATTTCAAGTAACATATAAAATGTAACTTTTACAGTGCAGACAGCTTGTGAAATTAGCATGTTAAAATGAGTTGTTTTTCATTTGGCTTTTCCTGGTTAGGGTTCTCCACAGTGGAACTCCAGTCCGCTAATGAATGGCAGTCAATTTTTATGGTGCCGAGGTGCCAACCCGATCCTCAACCTCCAACGAAGGCACGCCCATTCACGCATGTCTTTCGAATGCCACTCGACCGCAGGGAAGACATGCACACTCCACACAAAAAGCGCTTCAGCCGAGAATTGAACGGGAGAACCTTTTGCTGTGAGGTGATAATGCTACCGCTTCACCACCGTGGCTTACTTTTTAATCAAACAGCTACATTTCAGTGCACATGTAGTTTGAGAACATTACAGTTGTGTTTCCAGGAATATGTAATCCTAGGAGGATAAATCATAAAATATTTACAAATAATCCTATTATGTATTTATTTTACCTTGTTTAGGTTGTTTTTAATTTTAATAACTAAACAACATTACTTTTTCTTATTATTTGTTAACTGTGAGGCTAAATGCACTTCACAGATTCACAGTGTCCTTAGAAACTGCAGCAATTGTTTACTGTTGCTATGGCAACGCAAATAGAATGTGAAGAAAGCTTCACTTCTCTTAACCAACAGTACATTTTTCCCTCCTTTTTTAAATGTATTTGTTAATACTAAAAGGAAATAATTCAAAGGACATATGTACGTGAGTGGAACATTTCAGAGTTAATCATGAACATGTCCCCAATCCCAATAAGCATAACAGTGACTATCATTAATCTAATAAATATTGTAATAACAATTAATTTAAGTTCACTATTCCAATTAGTCTACCTTAAAACTAGATTATTATAGCAATAACCCACGCCTGGGTGTGGGTAATGCTAAATTTACCCACGGTTGGCATGGTTTGGTCCCGAGGCCCGAGGACCAAACAAAGCCAACCGTGGGTAAATTTAGCATTACCCACACCCAGAAGTGGGTTATTGCTATTATACCATGACATTATTTAAGAAAAGAAACTATTACTTTTCTTAAATAATGGCATAGTATAATGCCTGTTTACTGCCCTTCCGCAGATGTCTGGCATCCGCGGCAGTTCTGATGTACTGCGCCTGTGCAGTACATCAGAGCTGTGGGCAAAAGCAACGGAGAAAGCAAGATCTCCGTTGCTTTTTTTTTAGTGTTTCGCTATGTTAAATGAGTTTAACATAGCGAGACACTAAAAAAAAGCAACGGACATCTCCGTTGCTTATTTTAAAACTGTCTCGCTATGTTAAACTCATTTAACATAGCAAAACACTAAAAAAAAAGCAACGGAGATCTAGCTTTCTCCGTTGCTTTTTTTAAAACACTGCCTCGCTATGTTAAATGGGTTTAACATAGTGAGACAGCTTTAAAATAAGCAACGGACATCTCCGTTGCTTATTTTAAAGCTGTCTCGCTATGTTAAACCCATTTAACATAGCGACAGTGTTTAAAACGAGTTATACTAATGGAAAAAAGTCCGGGCGACCGGACCTTTTTCCATTAGTATAACTCGATTTACAACGGGCACGCTGGCCAATCAGCGTGCACATTTTAGGGGGATTATGGTATAATTTAGACTATTATTTATCTATGTATAGACAGTGAGTTATTAAATATATACAGACTATATTAGTATAGTAAACAGGAAAGAATTTAGAAAGGGAGACAAAATGCAGTTAAAATAAATAATGAGAAAAGAGAGAAGAGAGAAAGAAAAGAGAAAATTAAGAGAAAATACACATATACTATGTATGATGATTTACAGTATAAATATTTTATGTGCTATATAACCCTCCTTCTGTGAAAGAAAAGTACCCTGTTTTACATACCTGAGGTAATGTGAAAACTTTCATGTGTCATCTATTTTCAAAAAATATAGATAAAGATTCCAGTAGTTAGTTACCTTTGTTTTAAAATTCCAAGCAGTAACATTGGTCCTTTAAAGTAATGTTAAAAGGGTCTATATCAGAACATTGAAGTATTAAAACTTTGAATGTTCTGACATCAAACACTATTCAGCGAACGCTAAGAATAGCGAAGCTGCAGAACAGTGAATTCTTTCCTCGGGAAAGAATTCAGTTGGCCATTTCTGTGGCTTCGCTATTCTTAGCGCTGTGGTGGAAAGTTACGGGTTGGGTTCAGTTAAGTGTGCGATTGTTTGTATGTTAGGTTAGGGGCGGGTTAAGTGAGTTAGGGTTAGGGCACGGGTTAGGCATGTGTGCGATAGTGACAGACTTTAGGGTTAGGGGCAGTTTAAGTGAGTTAGGGTTAGGGCGTGGGTTAGGTGAGTGTGTGATAGTGACGGACCTTAGGGTTTGGTTTAAGGTAAGTGGGTAGATAGTAGTGTTCGTTTAGTTTAGTGTAGCGTTAGATGTAGGAATTTAAGTGTATGTGTGTGGTTGCTGCTTAATTGATGTGCTTGTGTTGTGTGTATGTATTTTGGAGCAACAAATTTTTTCCATGGGAAAAAAACTGCTGTTCTGAATGTTCAATATTTTCATGTTTAGATGTTTTGGGGCTGATGAAATAGCATTCGCTATTTTCATCTTTTGATAAAGTCATATAAACGCTGTTAAAACAATTCATATCATAGTAGATGTTTGAGAGATTTGGCTGTAAGAGTATCAGTCTTTTGCTTCTTCTTTTTGACATCTGTCCAGACATTTGTTTCTTTTGTTCTTGAGAGAAGGTGACATCCAATCCATATCTTCTGGTAAAGTAATCACATTATTAGTTTTAATAAATGAAGAGGCTTCCTCTAAGTCAATAAAAGTCCTCATCTCGTTGGCATACAGTATTCTTATCTTAGCTGGATATGCAAGTTGTGCCTTGATGTTATTTTGTTTCAGAAACTTTATCATTGGCCACACTTTTTTCCTTTGTTCCATTATTCTAGATGAATAGTCGTTATCAGATCTTATCGGGCTCTGTTTATATTTTAGAGGTGCCTTACTCCAAGCAGATCTTAAAATCAGTTCCTTGTCCAAGTGTGAAAGAAATTTGATAATTACTGACCTAGGAGGAGAGTTTGAGTTAGTGGCAGGTTTCCCAAGAGCTCTGTGTGCCCTTTCAATGCCAAAGGAAAGTCCTTCTTTTAAATTTAAAAAGTCAGGGATCCAGCTTAATAAAAAGGAAATAATATCCTCACCTTCTGTGTTTTCAGGTAATCTGAAAATCTTGATGTTATTTCTCCTCTCCCTATGTTCCAAGTCATCTACTTTATTAAACAACCAAGTGTTTTGTTTAAGAAGCAGTTCTTTCTGTGTTTCCTCTTCCTTAAGTCTGCTTTCTAAGTCATTTAGAGAAACCTCTATTCCTGTTATCCTTGTCTGGTGTTGTTGTAGCATTTCCTTGAGGGTGTCAGCCTGTTTTTGACTACTTGTTTTAAGATTTTCCAGGATCTCTTTAAAATCATCCATCTTCAAAGACAACTCCTGCAGGGTACATGCCATATGTTGTAGTTCCTTCTTTAAGGCAGCATCCTGGTGAGAATTCTTTGAGTTGCTCATTTTAACAAGTGAATATATCTCCAAGCTTTTTGACAGGAAATTATTTGTAAAACTACACCAAAGTTTCTAATTATGTAAATTAGTCCTTTATCTATAAGATTTTATACTTTGAAGAAAAAAAAAAAGAATAGTTTTTCCTGTCTTATTTAACTAGTTATATGGAGCTCTAAAATGTTGCTTCTTTCAGTTAGCCATTCAGGCTCCGTCCACATAAAAATATTTCTTATCCAAAAAAGACCTGCTGCCTGACGACTAACTACTTGTTTCATAGGAAAAACATGATCAAAGTAAAAAATGAACAGCAAACAAGAAACAAATTCAAAATAAATTGCTTAAAGGATTACTGCACAAGTTATGGCCCACATATGATAGATTGGCATTCTGTTTAATTTACGGGTAAAGCCTACAAAGATGACTGCAAGTCTCCAACAAATGTAATGTGCTTCTGAAAATACTGTAATCTTGTCCTTTACTACAAATATCATCATATGCATTTCAGTACCTAAGGCTTATACAATACCTAGTTATGTAAATATCCTCTGCATGGCAACAACAAAAAGGCTTTCAATGTTGGTAAATCTTTAACAGTATGCTTATTAAAGCTTACTTGCATCTTACAGTCTCAGACAAGCTTACCTGATGGTCATTAAAGCATTACAACTTAAGCACAGAGCAACAGGCACTACAATGACATGCATTTTCTGAATAAGAAGCATAAATCAACAGTATGAAAATATGACAGAAAACCAGAACATTCTGCAAAATCAAGGACAAATGAAAAGCCACTGTATTACTTGTGTCTACCTTGGATGGGGGGATACTCTGCATACTTGCACTGCATAACTGCTCCTTGCCTTGCTTGGACTCATCCAGAGTCACTAAGCGGGGGAGTGGGGTACAACAAGTATGTCACAATTTGAAATGTCTCTGGCTGATGGTGATGGCCCTGACACATTTGTCATACCTCTCAGCCTCAGAGCAAGAAATCTGGACAAGGCCATAAACAGAAGTGGGACAAAGGCCAAAAAATAAGGACAATTTTTAAATTTTGCTCTTAGAAACTTAGAAAGATAATAGAATAGTAGGTCTTGCATTAGTATGAATTTTCTGAAGGGTATGAAATCTGAAACTCAAATGTCTGTCATTATTTTGTAACTTAAATCTTTAATGATTTGCCACTAATTTGTCAGAAAACCACAATGTTATGAAAAATAGGCCAAAATGTGATGCAAAAATATGAAATAGCCACACAATACAACTGGGAACCTGTCAAAGAAGGGACACTTTTTAATTAGTACTGTTAACTTGAGCAGCTGACAAAATAAGAGAATCTACATGCATTTCTAAAATTAAAAGTAATCTATAACTTTGATCATTACAATTATTTATTAATTGTAAACCCTCCACATTTTCTTCCACATTTGCCATTTTGTGGAGGGATTATTGAGGGAGAGCAACATTTTGAGCTAAAATCAGGGACACTTGAGAGGTTTGGATGTACCTAATTCTATAAAGTGATTTATTTGCTTGTACCTTTCATCCTCTTAATGCAGGAAATCTGGACAAGGCCAAATATATTGGGGGAACATACAAATAGTAGTAAAAATTGCTCTTGTATAAACTTAGTCAGTTGACAGATCAACAGGTCTTGCCTTAGCATGCATTTTTTCTGAAGAGTATGAAGTCTGAAACTCAATGTCTGTCATTATTTAGTGACTTCATTCCTAAATGATTTGCCAGAAAACCACAAATGTTATGAGGAAAAGGAAAACAAAAATAAGAAGCAAAAATCTATTCATTCTGAAAAAATCTGGACAGTTATGAGGTATAGTTCAAATGGGGCTGTCTGAGTTTGCCACCCTTCCCCCTCTCACAAAATCATGGTCGAATGGGGCCTCCACCCTGCAACTTTTCCAATGTCCCATTACTTGGTTATTTCACCCCATTTACCATAAACACTGTAATGTGCATAATGCTTTACTTCTATGATGATTTGGATTTCATTTAAAAGTTTTATTTTACATTTTACAGCACAAACATTAATAGACATCTGCTAAACAAATCAATGCAGTCTCACAATGATAATAGACTTAGCCTTAAAACGTATCTGCCCTTGAAACTCACATAAATTGAAACAGCATTAAAACTCACATTCAAAGAAAATACATTTGGCCAGTGGCAGATAAAGATCAAGTTTGGGTTGTTTTCAAATCATAGGCCCCTTGCACAGGAAACATACATGTGTACTTTGATGCACCTTCCTGATTGTATTAAATTATATTTTTCTTATAATACAGTATAGCTGTTAGAGGGCATTTTAAATTTATTGTTTTGAACATTTTTCCAGTAAACAATGAAACAAAATGCATGCAGTAATAATGACAAAATTGCCCAGTTCAGAACATTTCCATCATAAAAGTCTACTCAAACTTCTACAATTCACCAGTATCAGTAAGTATGCACAATCTCTGAAGAAGTAAAAGTCATCTAAATAATTCCACATTAAAGAGATCTGTAACCAATGAAGAGGTTGCTGCTAGCAAACAACTTTATATTTCATTGTTTCATCTAAAAATAAAGTGCCTGTTGCTTTTGAGGAATAAATTGATTATGTTACAATAAAAAATGATAAGCTCGTAATATTACAATAAGGAATGGATGGTGAACTGATAACAGGTTCATTGTTACTAGGTATCTCCACCAAAGAGGACATTCACAGCATCCACCTCCTTTAAAAGTACAACACAGTACAGTATCATCAATGCATCTATATACTGTGGGAGTAGAACCCACACCCTTCTGCATCAAAAGCAAGTACACTATCTGTTGTGCTATTAACAATACAAGCAGACTTAGCATAAGCAGCATTAAAATTCTCTTCAAACTCTCAGCTCCTTGTAAAATCCACTCAACACTCAACTGTATCTGTCAACTTTGAAGCACAAGAAATATGGAAAAAGCCAAATTTATTAGGGGAGAGGAGAGACAAAAGCCATAAAACTAGGGACACATTTTAAACATTGCTTGTAAAATCTTGGAAAGTTGCTGAAATAAAATGCTGTGTTACCACCATGCATTTCACTGCCAAGTCTTGAACCCTGGACCCTGTGTACTACAGTCAGACTAATGTACCACTATGCCAAATCAGCTGTTTCTTGAAAGACAGGTAGACTGAAACTTAAATGGCTATCAGTAGTGAATTCAGTTCTCACCATAGCTCTCAACCTCTTAGCACAAAACACCTAGACAAAGCCAATAATGGGGGAATACAGCTCCAAAACATATTCAATTAATTCAGTTCTCACCATAGCTCTCAACATCTTAGCACAACAAAACCTGGACAAAGACAATAATGGAGGAATACAGCCCTAAAAATAAGAACACATTTCAAATATTGATATTATAAACAAAACATTGCTAGAATAAAATGTTTTGTGTTACCATGTACTTTCTGAAGAATATGAAGTCTGAAAGTCAAATGCCTGTCATTTAAAATCCAGATTCACAAGAACAAAATATGAGGCACAAGTTTTACAAGTGGTGGTGGGTAGGGAATTCAAGCTCTTGCTACCTGTTCCCAAGGTACAGGGTTTGAGTCTAGCCACCAGGTATATTTAACTGGGGCATTACACACACACACACACACACACACACACACACACACACACACACACACACACACACACACACACACACACACACCCTACCTGAGCCCAGTTCATCCATTCCTGCTGCAATCCACATTTGCTGCAAATAAATTTCACATTCCATGCTGTCATCCACCCAGTAGTAAAAGCCCATGCGAAAATAAGTCCTTCCCCTCCTGCGAGAGCAAGCTGCTACCCAGCCTGCAGACATAGCAGTCTGATCCCCTTCCAGTCTATGCAGTTGTAACTGCATAGACTTCTGGGATCTCTGCTGTTGAATGCTGTCTTCCTAATCTGGACTGCTGGTGAGACAGCCTGGATTCTGTGTGCATGCTCCAGAAGGGTTCACCAGCAGTCCGGATATCAGAAAATGCTGCCCATTCAAAGTGGATCTAGCACTGCAAGTAAGGTGCTAGAGGGCCCATGCAAAGGAGATCTAGCACTGCATGTAGGGTGTTAGAGGGCACATTCGGTCAATCAGTTCATTTGTTTAAAGTGAAGTTCCATACCTTGCTCTTATGAATTTGGGTTAGCATCATATTACCACTGAAGGATAAGTGCACTGAAACATCTGATGTAAACTGGCGATTTTTTTAATAATATCACAATAGAGACTTCTAGTCATCATCACAAATAATTATGTGGTGACTGGTTCTATAACTCCTGCCAGATTACTGCCAGACAGCCTTGTCATACTTCCTTTCAGTTAATTTTTCAACTGCAATAAGGTAAGATTAGCCTTTTGCACAACCTATCTATATTGTTTTAGACCATCTGAGCAGTTAACTGCAAGCAGTTTCAAAAATCCATTTGTATTGCATGTATATTAAACAACTTTTGTTCTGTGCTCAGACTACAAATATTTTTTTAACTTGTGAAAGGAAAGCTGCCAAAATTAAAATATTTTTGCACTCTAGCTTTGATTTTTTTAATACATTTCTGTCTCTGAATAGGTAAAATCATGGCCATATAAGAATATTCGCATTATTGACAAAAGGGATTTAAGCAAATGCTAGAAATAAAATGTTGTGTGTACAGTGTTAAAGTCTTACTAAATGAAGCCAGATAGGAATGCAACATGGAGATCTTGTGATATTTTTTTTAGAATTGAATTCAGGAGGCCTAAAGAATTAGAGAGGAGGTAGGGCAGCAGAGACGAATGGAGCAGGGCCCACTCATCAAGGGTGAGAAAGCTTAGTGCTACAGAAACAGTCAAGCTGGAAGCTTGCTGCATTTAAGTATTTGCTTGAAAACTACAAACCAGTGTTATTTTAAGGATTAATTTAAATAGTGCAGAATGCAGACCTCTTCTTAAGCAGAGAAATTGTTTTTGCAGGAAAGTGGATCATCATACAGAACAGCATAGCCTAGTCTGTACTGAACAAAATATCTAAAATATTGAGATAACTATACAGAGCAAATGCTCCTGTTCTGAAGCACTGCTTTTGTCTATTCCATACCCACTGCCCAGATCTACACGGTCTCAACAGTTATGATACCACTGCAGTATAGTTAAACATAATACATCCCACATAACTATTTTTTGCAGGATAGGTGTACCTCCCTCCTACAGTCTCTAAATATACTACCACCTTAAAGAAAACAGAACAAGTGTAATGTTTATTTTCTATGAGCTGGTACAACTTTGGAAACAGTATATTTACAGATTAAGGGTGTGGCAAAGAGCCTTCACACTGGGGTCACAGTAGATTTGCCCGTGCAAAAACTATTTCAAATTAGTTTCTTTTTTTTACATTGAACAGCAGTAAAATGATTTGGGATAAATTAGCTAGGAATGTGAGCTTCACTCAGTTCGTCATCAGCATACAAAAGATGAACCAATCAAACAAGTTCAGAAATTGATTTTACCATGTGGCACAAATGCTGTTAAATTTTTCATACCTGTTTAATGAAATGTAAATCTAATGTTTATTTACAAATCTTCAGCCACTGTGCCCCCTACAAAATAAATCTTGAAAGGACTGACATGAAGTGCTCATATTAAACAGTCTTACTGTATCTGATCCTTTCAAACATTTTAACACTGATGATCTACTAAGTGCAAAACATACTTGACTCTGTTTTTTTCTCAAAACTTTAAATCCCCTTCAGTTTCATGCTCTTCTACAAAGGCCATAGATTTGTTTTATACTTGTTGGATTACACTTGCTAAATTAAGAGGAGCATAAACTTACTCAATTATTTTCCATAATCTAAAAGAAGTACAGTCTTCTAGGCGAGCTTGATTTGACCAGGTGTATTACAAAATCAGGTGCTCAGTTACCCTGTCTTTTGTTTCTAAATGCCTCCCAATATAAATGCACTAAAGAATCTTCTCTGTTAACCATATAGCCATTTTCTTATTTAACAGTTTTGGGGGCTTTATATTTGTCATATAAAGAATGCTTAATTATTAAGAAGGTAAACAGTACTTTCTGTTGGTGGATACAACATATTCTGTACAATTCAATAATCATAGACAAGATTCTATCTCATGTTAATTGTCTCTTTTGTTACCCCTTGTCTATAAATACTCAAACTGGAAAACTCTGTAGTTACTGGATTTGGATTTCTAAACTTCTTATTTACTTCGGTCATTTGCCAGACAAATGTGTTTTGTGATGTTGGCATTGGTACAACTCATATTCCCATTTTAAGGCAGACAACCTTGAAATCCAGTACACTAATTTTATTCTGCATCTTCTTTGAATGTTATACTCAGTTGTCCTCAGCTTTACACAAATTTTCTAACAGTCTGAATAGGTTTATTCTTACAGTAAGTAAAGTTAAGTCATAAGGTAATGGCAATGGTTTGTGTCCTCTTGTTGAATAACTATGTATACTGCAGCAGCCGTCGAAGTAGCCTTGTGGGGTCCAGTAAGTCTGCTCTTTTACTTCCTTGCTAGACGTAACACAAATAAATCAAATTATTATGTTCTGTGAGGCTGGTTTGACCAAATTTCCTTTGGTATAATAGTATGAAAGATTGTAGGGGCCTATCATACATTTTGTTTTCATAAAACAAAATTCACTTGTCTGCACGTTTATTTTATGTATTTATTTATTTTTTTATTTTACATTTGTTAACCAGGGGTGTCTGACTGAGACAAAAAGGCCCTTTTTCAGCAGAGGCTCGAGGAGAAAAGCTCCACATAGAGAAATTACAGATATATTTAGATATTTAGACATGATCAGTATACACACAAATTACAATAGACATGTTTTTACAGTGGTATGCAGCACATCAGCAGTTACAGTGGAGAGAACAAACAAGAAAATATTAATTTAAAAATAAAGGCAATTAATAGATTTGTGGTGTACAGCAGAAATTTGGAACATAGGTAGAATACATACATAGTACACAGGTACAGTACCTACATTGTGCATTAGCCAGTGTTTGTGAGTAAGAGTGAAAACTATTATCAAGTACTCTAGGTTTAGTATGTGTACCTTATCTGCTTTCACTAGCCTGGGGAGCAATCATGGCACTGCCAACTTTTCTTGAGATGTTGCCTAATGAGGTTTTTAAAGGATGCTTTGGATGATGTGTTTTGTATGCTATGGAGAGAGTTCCATTTTCTAGCCACTGAACTACTATATAATGTGTCTCCAAAGCTATTGTAGCTGTTGGTGACTTCTAGTAGCAGTTTGCTTGATGATCTAAGAGGCCTTTTGGCTGAGTGATGTTGTACTAGGATTTTGAGGGCAAGACACTTACTGGGGAGGTAATAGATAGAATGACAGAGGCAGAACTGATTGTAGGTTAGGAGATTGGGCAGTTCAAGCCAGTGGAGCTGTCTCAAAGCAGTACAGTGATGAGTTCTATATGAGCAATTTGCAGCAAAGCAGGCAATTCTGTTATAGCAGGCTTCCATTTTGCTTAGTTCAGTTTTGTTGAAATTAGTCAGAATGGGAGATGCATAGAGTAGGGTGGATAGAAGTTGGGACCAAGCAATAGCTGATCTTGTGTCGTTGGTAAGAAATGGTTTGATACGGTAGAGTGATCCCAGTCTGGCATGTACTTTTTTAATAGTTAAGTTGAGATGACTATCAAATTTTAGATGGGAGTCTATGGTTATTCCCAGTATCTTAGCCTGTGCCACTGGAGCAATTGGAGTAGCATTTGTGGAGTAGATAGTGAATTGACTGTTATCAGTGTTTTTGTTAGAACTGGTTATAATCATAAGCTGAATTTTCATTGTATTGAGGATAAGTTGGGCTTTGGTAAAGTAGCTTTCAACATCAGAGAATGCTAGTTGATTTGTTTGTAGGAGGGTGGGAATGTTTTGTGCAGCACAGATTAAGGTAGTGTCATCTGCATACTGAATGATAGATGCAGCTATGTGGAGGTATGGAGGTCAATTGTGAAGATTGTGAATAGTAGTGGTCCTAAGACAGACCCCTGTGGGACTTCCATAGTTATGGGCAGCTGAGGAGAGAGAGAATTTTCCCATTTCACAGCTTGGTACCTGTCAGTTAAGTAGCTTTGGAACCAGGTAAGAGTGGAATTTGATAGGTGAAATTGGTTTAGTTTGTTTAGCAGGATTTGGTTTGAGACTGTGTCAATTGCTTTGGACATATCCAAAAAAAAGACTTGACACCTGCAGGCCTTCAATTGTGAGATGGTTTACTGTGTCTGTGAAGCAAAGGAGGGCTGTAGTGGTACTATGGGCAGGTCTGAAACCATGCTGAGTAGGTGACAGGATGTTGCTGTCTAGGAGATATTTTAGCATCTGGGTATGGATGCATTTTTCTAGTATTCTGGCCAGGGGGAGAGTAAAGCAATGGGTCTGTAGTTAAGTTCATTGGAGGTCCTGCCTTTATGTATGAGTGTAACATAGGATATTTTTCAGAGTTTGGGGAGACATAGTTTTCAACAATTGATCTGTTTATGAGAGTGGAGATTTTGATAGCAATAGCATCTGCTGTGAGTTTCAAGAAATTGCTGGGGAGTAGGTTGGCTGCTGTTGAGGTTTTTAGTTTGGAGAGCATGTGTTTGATTGAAGTGGTAGAAACTGTTTTGAGGGTAAAGCTTGTATTAGTGTTATTTGTGTTGGAGGGGGGTGGGGGTAGTGATGTAGGAACTGTCCTGTGATACTAAGGATTGAATTGAGTTCACAAAGTGGGAGTTGAATTCTGTTTCAATGGGAACTTTAGTGTCAGGGATGGTTGGTTTGGGAGTAGCTTTTTGGGTGGATTTCAGTAGCTGGTTTACATTTTTCCAAAATTTTGGGGGGTTGTGTTGGTATTTAGTTGTATAGTAGGATTTCTTTTGTCCAGCCTAATGCATTTTTTGCACGGTTGCGCAGTTTTTGGTACTTAGTTAGGCTTTGTGTTTCTGTGTTTTTTTGTTAGTAAAGCCAGGCAGTGTCTCTGGATTTGAGGATTTGTTTGTTTTTTTTACTAAGCCAGGGGGTTGTAGAGGTTCTAACCTTGATTTTGAGCAATGGAGTGACAGTGTCTAGGTGTTGTAGAAATGTTTTGTTGAAATATGCTACAGCCTGGTCAAGTGGGAGTTTTTTTAGGGGGGGTCCAGTCACAGTTACAGACTAAAGTATTGAGGACCTCAGGAGAAAATTTGTTTGTGTTTTTAGTGGATTTATAGTTAGTGGTTCTTGTTCATGCTCAATGAAAAATGTCTGGAACATTTAATAGAGAATCCACACAACAAAAAAGCCAGTTCTCAGAAAATTAGCTTTTACATTCAGAGTTATGTGACTAGTACAGAACATAAGAATTCTACTTGCGCCAGTTAGTGAAAGCCCCATAATAGTGTTCAAAACTTTTTTTTTTGGATTATTACAACTTGCTTGCTGGACTTCATTATTACCAATTAACAGCTCAGCTCACACCAACACTTTCCACCAGATGAAAAGATTATGTGTTAGGGTGGTATTCATAGTCCTATTATTTGCAGTTGCACTGTGGTTATCTGTGACTAGCACAGCAAGGCCTATATGCAAATATACTGAGTGCAGGTTATTTAAGATGAATATAGCAGTGTGAAAGCTTGTGCAAGGAAATGCCTACTTTTGTAAAATGCTTAAACTATAAAAAATAATAGTTTAGTTATATGGGAATTAATTAGTTAAAATGTAAAGTCTCGATTGACTTCAGACTTGGAAGTTAAGGACAAGCACAGGTGTGCGCAAGCCCCTAGAAGTAATGACAGGTATTTAAGGAAAGTGGCAGCAAATCTCTTCAGAATGAGTTTTAAAAATTATAAACGAGTTTTATGTATTGTCTATAGGGGAGTACTTATATGGATACCCTAATTGTTTCTTTGAAAGGTGTGAAAGGGAGGCATAACAATAAGGTACACAAAGGAGCATTTCAAGTGGGTTATACTTGCAGAGGAGGGAAAGAGGGTTGTTATATCTTTGGAGGTGTTTTTTTTTTGTTTATAAGAGGGATGTTTGGGAAGGAAGCAGGGTAGAGGGTGTAGCAGAGAGGATTAGGGAAAGAAGGAGGGAGGTGAATAGGAGTTTTAGTGAGACCCATAGTGATTTCACGATCTCAAATCTTTCCAGTGCCTGATGGTTGTGTAGTGGCAGACCTCATTATTAAAGCAGTAAAGGCCTGTTTGGTGATCGAAAGTAACTGGGGTAGTCTTGCACCCACTGGAGAAGGTCTTCCATGGACTGCAGGTGTCTGTCACTGCTTGCTCCACCACATCCTTTACCAAGTGCTGAAGTTTACATTCTTCATGTCTTACAAGGCTATGCCTTGTCATGCTGCCTACAGGACTGGGGCCACTGCCTGATATTGTGAGGCTGTAACCCTGGCAGACAGAAGTTGACCTTTCCCTGACCTGGGATGAACAATGTTGGGCTGCTCCTGCAGTCTCTGGGCCTGTAGAAAAATGTATATGCATGAGAAAGAAGGGTGAAAAACAAATTTAAAGCAGTGGATAATCAAAATAAGAAAAAGAGCAAGAGGGCAGGGAGAAAGAGACACGCAAAATATGGAGACAATAAATTTACTCAAAATTTGGTGTTACATCAGTATATACTTTATTAACAGTGCTTAATTAACATCTAATAAGAAGGTGTAAGAATTAAAATGGTACTACATATTTACAAAAAGAAAATGTTCTGAAAAATTTTACTGATAAGTATTTAATAAGCAGGTGTAAGGTATGAAATAGTAATACATTTTTACCCTGAAAATTTATTCTGCAATATGGTAGTAATCAGCATCAAATAAACAAATGTAAGACATGAGATGGTAATATATTTTAATAAAAATAAAATATTCTACAATATAGGAGCAAAATGGGTTGTGCTAGAATTGTATATTGGTAGCACATTATTTCTGCAATTCTATTTCGTTATTACTTATATCTGAATGAATACTAAAAAAATACTATTTCAGTTCATATTCAGTTTTAGAAGGATCATTAATGTTTACATATTCACAAGCACCCTCGGTCAGCCTTTCCATTCTAGCTTGGGCCTGACTACAATTATAATTTTTCTCCTCTTCAGCTACAGAAAGAATAACAAAGGGGAAATGGTTGTTTACTTATCATATGTGTATATGCATATCTATCTGATGTGGTTACATTTAGTAAACAGCACAGCATGCTTTTATACACTAGATGCAAATATTTGAGAATAAGGAATGATTTCTGTTCATTCTGTAAATGTTTTTACTTCATATTACCATATTTTCCTAACTTTGTTTACTTCAAGTAAAAGCAGAAGGATGCCATGATGTCCTCTGGTTTGTTACATTTGCTCTGACTCCAGCTTGTCTGTTTTGGGTGAAGTACGTCTTACATCAGGGCCATTAGTTTAGTAACCTCCTAGGAACCTATATAAGTAAAAAGTCAAGCTGCTGAATGGCTGACATATATTTAGAGTGCGAGCCGAAATGGTGCAAATGGTAGTTTACTGTGGCAGGGGTGGGATACCAAATTAAATGAACTCTTGAAAAAGGAGCACCACCTTCTTGTACTGTATTTTAGAATCTAAACTAATGGAATCATAAAACTTCCTAGAAAAGAACAGAGTTAAGTATGTTCACTTGAGACTACCAATAACACAGTGCCAGCTGTTAATACCCCATGGTGGTAAATTAAAAAGTGATTGCCAGCAAATAAATGAAAAACATCCATCATCTGTCAGATAATGTAATATGATAACAGCAATATTTTTCCTCTAATTCAGCACATCCCACAGACCCATGAACAGTTTTGTGGATCTAAAATCATGGTGACTAAACTTGCTCAACAATATGACTTGCAGATCTGCCAGAAACAGAAATCATGAGATTTATACATCAACCCATATAACCTTACTTACCCTCATAAATTAGTGTAGCACTGCCTCTCATGAAAAATTGAATGCTCCCAAAGTTATACACTAACCTTTTTCTAAATTCAGGAGCCTATACAGAAATGAAAGCAGAGGGAGTTTGTAGCAAGTAAATGTATTTCCCTTTGGAACACATTGCTGTATTTAGGGTGTGACTTGCTGATATCACGATGCACATTATCACTAAAAGATTATGGTAATTTATTCTATTGCTGTGAGTAATTAGGCCAGATATTAAAAAAAAGGATCGGTGTTGCTGTTCAAATGGGTTGAAGTGAAAAAATAAATTCATTATTTACATATATTTCCAAAGAGAGTCACAAGTGGACAATATAATGACCATTGTGTGTCATGGCTCTCAACAGTCCCTGGCTTTACCTCATATGTTTGGTCTAATTATTGTAATTTTTTTGTTTTTCTGGCACATTGTGGAGGTTTGCTCTGACTAAATAATGGCAGACATTTAAGTTTCAGATTTCATAGCCTTAAGCAAATGCATGGTAATGCATGACCTGTTGTTCTGGTAATATTCTCAGCATAAAAGAGTAACATTTAAATCCCCCCACCGGTTATTTTTTGGCTTTATCCCAAAACTGATATGTATGCTGTGGGTTATTCAGTACTTTCCTTCTTTTATTTCAGATAATGACTTTATTTGCTTCAGGGTCGCAGGGGAATTGGAGTCTTTCCCGGCACATAGAGGTCATAAAACAGAGAAATTAAACCTTTGACAGGATGCCTGCAGGATGCATACATCCACTCAAGTGCCATTTAGATGACTGTTAATTCTTAAGGTATATCTAGGGATGTGAGAAGAAAACTGGAGCACCTGGCCAAATCTCTTGCAGGCATGAGAAGGGCATGCAGTTTTTTTGCTGACAGAAAAACTCAGCTTGGGGACCAAGCAGATAGCAAAGGGCTATGTTGCAGTATCCTAATGACAGTTCTTGTAAACGGATGTAACAATTTACTCATATTGCTTAAGACTTCACTATCAATCTTTTTAACTCAGTAAGTCTGCAAAGCTGAAATGAGTCTGATACAAGCAACCTTTATGTGTGTGTGTGTGTGTGTGCGTGTGTGTGTGTGTGTGTGTGTGTGTGTGTGTGTGTGTGTGTGTGTGTTGCTGTGTTGTGTGAGAGAAGTTAGGTGTGTATGTGGGTGTGCATGTTTTTAAAATACCTCTCAACTGTCAAGATTTAGTCTCATAGATTTGGTCTGTTTATCATAAAATTTGTGGGTTTCTGGCAATTCACGGAGGACTGAAGTCACTAAATAATGACATATGATGACTTCATATCCTTCAGAAAATGCATGCTAACACAAATCCTGTAATTCTAGCAACTAAATTAAAAAGAGCAATGTTTAAAATCTATCCTTATTTTGGACTATTACATTGCCATTATTTCAGGCTTTTTCAGGCTTCATTCAGATTTCTTGCTCCAAGAGGTTGAGAGGTATACGTACCTCAACTGTCCAGATTTTTGTCTCATATTTTTGGCCTATTCCTCATAAAATTTGTGGTTTTCTGGCAAATCACTGAGGATTGCAATAACTAGTTAATGTCATACATTTGGGTTTCAGACTTCATTTCCTTCAGAAAATGCATGCTAAGACAATTCCTGTTATTCTTGCAACTTTCTAAGTCTATAAGAGCAATATTTAAAATCTATTCCTATTTTTGGCCCTTTGTCCACCCATTATGTTAGGCTTTGTCCAGAGTTTTTGTGCTAAGAGATTGAGATGTATGAAGGTATGGTGTGTAATGCCCTAGTTAG
The DNA here is from genome assembly GCF_019279795.1 of Protopterus annectens. Lineage (NCBI taxonomy): Eukaryota > Metazoa > Chordata > Ceratodontiformes > Protopteridae > Protopterus > Protopterus annectens. The sequence continues at coordinate 491,911,858 of NC_056745.1, forward strand.
GGGGAGGGCAGGTTAGTCAATTAACTTGATCAGACTAGACCCTGTAACTTGGTTACAGGAGACAAGAGCCTGAATCCTCTATACCAACTACCTGACTTCTGGAGGAATTGTGAGCTTCAGTGGAAACAAGAACCTGAATTCTGTACACCAACTACTAGAGTGCTGACAGAATTGTGAGTCTGAGTTTCAGTGCATTTTCAAGGAATTGTGAGTTTCAAGAGAAGAGAGGTTTATTGTTGCTCATGGTAAGTCTGTTTTCAATGTGCAACTGTTTTGTTTAGCAAATGGCAGTTGCCTGTTTGCACTGTAGAATTTGAAAGCAGTATTAGTAGCATAATTGCCTTTGGTGCAGAAAGCTGTAGATTCTACCCCCACACCACATAGCTGGAGTGTTGGTACATCAGTGCCCATTTGATTGTTGATTATTTGGTGCATTTTAAAGGGGATAGGGGTTCTGCATTCCTGAGTGTATCCTCCTTTGTATGAGATGCCTAGCAACTATGAACTTGTCAGTCATTCCTTATTGCAATATTACCAGCTTACCAATTTTTTTAATGTAACAATTCTTCAAGGGCAGCAGGCACTGAATTTGTAGATAAAACACTGAAATATAAAGTTATTTGTCAGTAGCAACCTCTTCATTAGTTACAGCTCTCTTTAATGTGGAAATATTTGGATGACTCTTACTTCTGGAATATTGTAGTTAATGACTGATATTGGTGGATTGTAATGACAGATGTCTGAGTGGCCTTTTATGATGGACATTTTCTGAAATGGGTACTTTTGTCATTTTGAGCTATACATTTTGTTTCATTGCTTACTAGAAAAATGTTCAAAACTACAAATTTAAAACATGTTCTAACAAGTGGTGCTGTATTATACAAGGAATATAAGTTAATACAATCAGGAAGGTGATCAAACAACACATTCATATATGCTTGGCCCTAAAAAATGTGTGCAAGTAGCCTACGGTTCGAAAACAGCTGAAAGGTAAACTTAATCCTCCACTGGCCAGATGCATTTTATTTGAATGTGGGTTTTAATGCCATTTCAATGAATGTGAGTTTCAAGGGCAGACAAGTTTACTGCTCATGCTAAGTCTGTTTTCATTGTGAGACTGTATTGTTTGCTTAGCAAATGGCTTTTAGTGTTTGGGCTATTTTATTTCAATATCTGCAATCATTGTAGAAGTAAATAAAAAAGCACTATGCACAATGACAGGTTTGAACAGTGTTTGTGGTAACTGGGGACAAATAACTAAGTAATGGAACACTGAAATGGCTGGGGAGGCGGCTGCTGTGAGTGGGGTGCCATAGGAGGGGGTGCTCTGGGGGTGCCCAGGACCCCATTTGACCTTGATCCAGCTCTGGTAAGGCAGACACTGTTTTCAGATATGATTTATGTATCTTTGAAATCATTTATTTTATCATTTATATTCTTATTTTACTGGGATTTACAATTTTATCAACTTTGAGCATTAAACCTTGAAGACAACTTGGTTCATCTTTGAACAAAAAAAATTACTGACTTTTTTCCCGTTCTACTGATTCAGATCATAACTAGATCAAAATTTGGAAAAAAAAAGGTCTACAATGCATCTTAGACCTTCTAGAATTCCATGATTTCTGATAGCTCAGAATCCCACAAATCCCTGGCTTAAATTAGTGAAGTCTTGGACAGTTAGGGTATGCCAAAAGAATTAAGGAAAATGCTGAAGAGTAAGGCAAAGTGTAAAAAAATATTCCTTCCCTGACACTCTCTATGCTGTCCTTTCATTGCTGGTACTACCAGTTTGTAAGGTCCTGCCAAGATCTTCACCTTCCTCTCCAGCTGTTTATGCAATTCCATTTTGATAAGTATGGCACACACAACAAAACTGTCTTGCTGCAGATTTCAGGACTTAATTATAATTCTCTCTCCTGACATATCAAGACAATGGGAGTGTCCCTTTAGTAGGCTGAATACCCACTCCATTACATTATGCATTTCAGCATGTAGTGTACTCTAGGCCATTTCCTACATTGAGGGAAGGTTAAATACTTGGGACACCAACCAGGACTCATGGGCATATCTGCCAAAAACTACAATGCACAACAAACACCATAATGTATGCAGCCTGCTCTCAGCTTGCACGGTGCTTAAGATGGGTATATAGACATGTTTAGTTCTCCCACTGTGCATCTACCAGCTAGATGGCATTGTGAGAAATCAAATCTCCTTGGAGAAACCACTGGTATAGGCTAGATGTGCAAAAGATGTGAAAACAATGAAGACTGCCTGGGTGACAGGTGGACACATTATAAATTTTGCCCTGAGAACTATAGACTGCCTGTCAGTTTAGGAATTAGAAGCCCTTCCTGCTGATGTATCACATTCCCTCTGTATCAAGTAGGGCCTTGCTGGCAAGTTATGTGTGGTCTGTGGCTCCCATGACCTCAAGGAAAAGGGCAATGTTGTAAAATGCCTATATGACAGTGGTTCTCTCCTCTGTAGTCTTTATAAAGCAGTTATGAACATACAGGTATTATATATGAACATGCAAGTCCTTGCATACAAAATTCATGTTTTCATACTTGTGCAAAAAAACAAAACACACAGACAAATGCATTCAGGTTATTGCTTTTCCTGTTGCATAAAATCATTTGTTTGAGGATTATCTTGGGAACTCTTTATGATCTGCATTAAAAGTTTGTAGTTGTTTAGTTTGCTAGCATGGGGAGAGATAGAATTCCAGATTTTGGAAACATGCATGGGCTAGAGTGCATCTCTTGCTGTATTTACAGATTTATTTATAGTTTATAGTCACTGGCATTCCACATAGCTCAGAATGCCCATTATTTCATGTTTGTTCAGGCTCTATCATCACAGCATACTATACAAATCATTTTACTACTTCTACCACTACACCACTTTGTCTTCATCAATTACTTAAGGTGTGTATAATTTGCATTGCACAATACTTTGTATTAACTCCTGCTAAGTTTTGCTATTGTAATCATTTTTTGGATTAATTCTGTTGTAATTCCTGTTGATTTTTATTTGAATGTATGTACACTGAGCTTTTCTCCCTGGGCTTCCACTGAAAAAGGGCTCATCTCAGCCCAATGGACTTTCCCGATTAACAAACTACAAATAAATAAAATAAATACAAATTTATGATAACTTCATAGGTATATACTAAGCTAACAACTACCCAGAGCCTTTATAAGCTTAGCCATGCAATCCAGCCCAATAGTGTCCCTATGCATCATGGGCATTTATTAGGGGGGATATGTTAGGAAGTTTCTAGAGGTTATAATGGGGGACTGTTAGTTTGGGCTTTATTGTCTGCCTCTGTCTATCAGAGAAATGTGGATCAGACCTGGGGTGTGTTTCCTATATCCCACCCATTGGTCAAGATTATGCCTAAACAGGATTGGGGATGGACTCTGCTTCATATGGATGAGAAGCCTGTTCCAGAGCATGGAGATCTTCTGAGACACATATCTGTCTCAGCAGCATGTCTTATCTATGTCACAAGCAAAATTTAAATCCTTTGGTCTAGTGGTTCTGATGCTGTTCATTTTTTAAATGTGCAAAAGGTCCATCAGAGCTGGATCCAGTGATGCATTGAATGCCAGGCATATATCACTTCTCAGTAATCTGTAGGAGACAGAATATAGAGACAAAAGTTTCATGTGATCTTTATAGGAGAATGTGTTTATACCCTGAATTATCCTACTAAGAAACCTTTGTGGTTATTCAAACGGTTGCATATTTCTGGTCAGATACATGTGGAAGGGGGCATTGCATTCAATGATGGGCAGATAAGAGTGAAATAAAGTGAGACTTTGACTTTCTTAGACCTGGGTGATATGCCCTTACTGATAAGTTGGATGACACAGAAAGATTTTCTTGCTACTTTGGCCACATGTTGAACAGATTACTGTCTATATGAGTTCTCAGATCAATGACTACTGGGTCACCTCTTAGGGGTGTCTTATCAATGGAGTAATTAGCCTGGGTGGCATTTTTCCCAAAAGGCAATCTAATGTATTTCTTGGCATTGAATTTTAGTACATGACTTTGGCACCAGTCATTTATTTGTCTTGTAAGATGTCTGTGTCATGGGGGGAATCTATGATAGCTCCCAATTTGTGGTCATTTGAGAACTTGGTTAGCCAAAGGTCCTTGAAATTAGCCTTTACTTCAAGAAGTAGACGTTAAATAGGAGTTGTCCCAACACAGAGCCCTAAGGTATTGCACTGGATGACCAGTCTCTTAGTGTAAGTGGTATCACCAATCCTGACATCTTGGGTCCTGTCTGCGAGCCAGCTGGCAATCCAGTGAATTTTATAGGGGGTTATGGCCAGTTCTGTGTGTTTGTTAACTATAGTCGGGTGTGGTACCATATCAAACACTTTAGTCAAGTCCAGGTAGGCAATATATGCTGTTTCCCCTCATCAATTGCCTTGATGACTTTCTCAAAGAAGTCCATTTGGTAAGGCATGACCGTCCCTTAACAAAACCAAACTGGGTTGGCTCCTCTGTCTGAAGGTTGCCTATGTCTATGTTGATCATTTCCATGATAATTCATTCCATGGTTTGCATATTAGACTAGTCAGACTAATAGAACCTCGAACCACACAAGCTGTAGAAATGTAGAATAAATACAACAATCCAATCCAGGAATCGAAAAGCAAGTTTAATACGTTCTAGCCCCTTGGCATATACTGCCTTCAAATGAATATAGAACTCTTATAAATCACACCTTATATACAACTTAATAACTCAGTCAAGCAATAAATTACATAATTAAACAATTAAATTAAATTAAAACTTTCCAGTTACAAAAAGCATTCATACCATCAGGATTTAAAGTTCCAAACTTTAAAATAAGCAAAGCTTCCTTATATAGGAGCTTGCTTTGAACATCATAATAACTGCCCTTATCTATATGTTCTAAAATAGTGCCCTGTAAACCTTCTGGGTTCCCTTTATGATATTTTAAAAAATGTTGTGCAACTGGGCTTTCATATTTACAATTTTTTATATCTCTTACATGTTCTTGTAAGCAAAGTTTGACAGCCCTTTTGCTTCCCCCTATATAAAACTTGTTACACAGGCACTTCAATGCATATACAATACATTCAGTAGTGCAGCAAAAATCTGATAATACTTTAAATTTCCGTCCATTAATATATTCAAAACTCAGCGTTACATACTGAGAAGAAATACATTTTCCACAGGGGACCATACCTAAAACATATAAGGCATTTGATATACTGGGGCTTGGCATTTGGAATATACTATGTACCAATCTGTCTTTGATACTACATCCCTTTCTAAAAGAAAATATTGGTTTAGTACACAGACCAGAAAATTCCTTAAATTTCAAAAGATATCCCCAATAGTGTTTTATAATTGAGTCTACCTTATCACTTAATAAGTCATATGTCATGACCATATATATTTTCTTTTCTTCTACAGTGTGCTCTATAGTATTTATATTTGCACTTCTGTTATTATATATCCTTTTTGTCTTCTTAACCTTATCAAGTGCCTCTCTTACAATATTTTCTTCATAACCCCTTTTAATAAACATTGCCAGGGTTTTGTTGTGCTCTATTTCCAAATCATTTTCACCATTACAGAGATGTTTAATTCTCATAAATTCACTATAGGGCAGTGACTTCAGTAAATGTGGGGGATGGAAGCTAGAACCATGGAGAAAATAATTAATATCCTCAAATTTCCTATGTATGGAGGTAAAAATACCCCCCACCATGAAGTCCTGTTAAGTTTAAGTCTAAAACTACCTGTTGACCACAGGCTGAAATTACAAACATCAAACCAAACATATTATTATTAAGTTTCTCCATAAATACATTCAGTTGATTTCTACCCCCTTTACATAAGAAAATAAGATCATCTATGTATCTATAATAATGGAGAACATGTCTAATAAAAAAAATTCATCTCTATACAGATACTCATTCTCCAGCAAACCCATCATAATGTTAGCATACATGGGTGCATATAGAGCACCCATTGCTGTACCTTGTAACTGATGGTATAAGGTACCATTAAACTCAAAGAAATTATGTTTAAAACAAAAATCAATCAATTTGACAATATACATAGATACCAGACTGTCATCCAATGCATATCGCAATGCCTCTATGCCATATTTATGTTTAATACTGGTATAGAGACTTTTAGTGTCAATCACTAACCAAAACATATTTTCTTCCCACTGGATATCTTTTATTTTATTCAGAAAATCAAATGTATCTTGTATATATGACACTTGTTTTTTAACTATATCCAGCAAATAGTTATGTAGAAAAATGCCTATCTTGTTTAGAAAATATTTACATGCTGACACTATGGGTGTACCGGGGGGGGGGGGGGGGGGGTCAGTCATATGTTTATGTAACTTCGTCAAAAAATAGAAAGTTGCCATTTCGCAACCTGTAGTGTCCAATTTTTTTCTCAATATCAGTTTGTGAGGAATATCCTAGTTTATTTTCATTCATCAACAGTTCATTATAATCTACAAGAGCTTGTTGATAACATTCAGTATTAATTTTCCTATACACATTTGTGTCATTAAGATGTTTGTAACACATTTTTAAATAGTGTTCATAATACTACAAAACCAACTTATTACCTTTATCCGCTGGTTTGAAAATAATTTCTTTCTTATTGCTCAGTTTACATAAAGCATCCCATTAATTTTTAGTTAGATTATATTTCACTTGATTTTTACATTTTTCAAACTCAGCGAAAAGATTTTCAGTTGCATAGTTAACCATAATAGAAAACTGTTGGACACCCTCATGTTTAAATGGTGGTATAAATTGTGTTTTATAAGGCACTCTGTATTTAACTTGCAATAGGCATTAATTTCACCCAACTCATCTAATTTTGAACAAGAATGAAAGCTAGTATCTGTATCATCTGAACTGTCCAGTATACCATGACTATCATTTTCTTTATTCATACCATTATTAAAAAAAATCCATAGGTGCAATTTTCTAACTAAACAAAATATGTCCTTCTTGATCATATACAGTCTCACTATAACCATAGGGACAAATTTAAGACCAAGATTCAGTACAGCAATTTCACAATCATTTAGGGCATAGCCCGACAAATTGACAACATAACCAGAGTCCATATTAACATCATAATTAAGTTCTTTTAAATTTCTTGCACCTTGAATGTTGCTGCTGCGGATGCATGTTTGTTCTCTATTGTTGTCCATAACCCTCTCTATATGATTCCGAGGAACCTCTGCTCCATTTCTTGTTGTTCTTGGCATTGAATTTTAGTACATGACTTTGCACCAGTCATTTATCTGTCTTATAAGATGTCTGTGTCATGGGGGGGAATCTATGATAGCTCCCAATTTGTGATCATTTGAGAACTTGGTCAGCCAAAGGTCCTTGAAATTAGCCTTTACTTCAAGAAGTAGATGTTAAATAGGAGTCGCCCCAACACAGAGCCCTAAGGTACCCCACAAATGACCAGTCTCTTAGTGTAAGTGGTATCACCAATCCTGACATCTAGGGACCTGTCTGCAAGCCAGGTGGCAATCCAGTGAGTTTTACATGGGGTTATGGCCAGTTCTTTGTGTTTGTTAACTATAGTCGAGTGTGGTACCATATCAAACACCTTAGTCAAGTCCAGGTAGGCAATATACGCTGTTTCCCCTCATCAATTGCCTTGATGACTTTCTCAAAGAAGTCCAACAGGTAAGGCATGACCCTCCCTTAACAAAACCAAACTGGGTTGGGTCCTGTGTCTGAAGGTTGCCTATGTCTATGTTGATCATTTCCATGATAACTCATTCCATGGCTTTGCATATTAGACTAGTCAGAATAATAAGTCTGTAGTTTCCAGGACTGGTTGATGATCCACCATTGTGAAGTGGGATAACCACTGAAGTTCTTCATTCTTGTGGTACAAAGCCTGTTTTGAGGCTGTAGATGAAAAGTGACTGCCTTAAGAGCATATGTGTCAACTGTCCAGATTTTTGGGGGGGTGGCCAGATTTTGCCTCATATTTTTGGTTTGTTCCTCATAAAATGTTTGGTTTTCTGGAAAATCATTGAAGATTGAAGTTTCTAAATAATGACAGATATTTGAGTATCATACATCATATTCATCAGAAAATGCATGATAACACAAAACCTTTTTATGCTATCAACTTTCTAAATTTATAAGAGCAATATTTAAAGTTTGTCTCTATTTTGGGCCTTTGTCCCCCCATTACTTTTGACTTTGCCCAGATTTCTTGTGCTAAGAGGTTTAAGAGGTATGGAAGTACAGATTTGTGTTTGAGTTATAGGTTTGGAACCTAGATTTAAGTGCTGGGCATTTCTCTGGGTTGCACATTATGTTGATAGGGGTAGAGCAGATTAATGCAGAATCATCAGTATATTGATTCAGAGAAGCATGTTTGGCTGTTGAATGCAGATCATTTATGAAAATAGTAATTAGAAGTGGTCCCATTATGGATCCCGGTGGCACACCAACTGTGACAGGTACAAAGGACTTTTTTGCCGTTTGACAGCTCCCTGTGGTACACCAGCTGTGACAGGCATACCTCTCAACCTTTTCTTGTAAGAAATCTGGACAAGGCCTAAATAATGGGGGGACAAAAGCCCTAAAATATGGGCAGATTTTAAACAATGTTATGTATGTCATTATTTGGTGACTTCAACCCTCAATGATTTGCCAGAAAATTGCAAATTTTATGAGGAACAGGTCAAAAATATAAGCAAAAATCTGGACATTCTGTAAAAATCTGGACATTTGGGAGGTATGGTGGTGACAGGTACAAAGGAGGAATACTCTTTTTGCCATTTTACAGCTCCCTGTGGTACACCAACTGTGAGAGGTACAAACAAGGAATACTCTTTTTTTTCTGTTTGACAGCTTGGTATCTTTCTGATAAGTAGCTTTAACAAGGAGGGAAAGGTAGTAGAGTTTCCTAGAGAAGACAGCTTTTGTAGTCTTAGTTGATGAAAGACGGTGTCAAAAACTTTTGACAAGTCAAGAAATAGTGGGGACTCTGGATTGCCAGAATTTCTTCTTTTATTGATGATGTCAGTACAATGTATTAAGGCTGTAGTGGTACTGTGGTTGGGCTGGTTTGAAATTCATGCTGTGTTGAGGAAACAAGGTTATTTACACTGAGGTAATTAAACAATTGAGTGTGTATACATACATGTTTAAGGACTTTTGATATGAGAAGAATTATAGTGATTAGCCTACAATTAGTATAGATAAGCCTGCTTTGTGAAGTGGTATTATATATACCTTCTTCCATACAGTGTGGACATGACCTTCACTAACAAGATATATTTATTAGGATAGTTATTGGGTAGGCAAGCTCCTTCACGGCCATTTTCATATATTCTGGTGGAAGTCTGTCTGCAGTCAGGGCTGTGGTTTTCAGCATGAGGAGGGTTTTTTTTTTTTTTTTTGACTGTCATGGTGGATATAGGTTTTAATGAGAAATGTCTAAGTGAGAGTTGGATTCTAGCAAAGGTTTTGAATCATACATAGTGCTAGTTTTTAGTACTGAAGTGATGGATTGTACAACCTGATTGCTAAATTTGTCAGGTATTTTTGCTGGGGATCTTCAGTTAATGGGTTTGGTTGTGAATAGTGATCTAGGTTTTTTCAGTTTGTGATGGATGCCCAAAAGAGTTTTGGACTGTTTCGGTGAACTTCCGGTATGCTACAATAGTGACCTTATTTGGTCAGTTTTATGCTATGCTTGGTTGTATTTTTGAGGTGCCTAAAGTATTGAAAATGTCTTTATTTTTTTTTTTACGTTTGCCATCATTTCCATGTCCTTAGTCTCACTAGGTGTTTAGTTTTGCATGATAGCCATGGAGCAGGATTCAATCTAACTATTTTCTAAATTCTTACAGGAGTATCTGCATTTTATTAAATTCAAGTGCTGTTTTATCTAAATGTAGTACTTTTAGAAATGTCCACTTGTAAGATTTAGAGTAGAGGTAAAAATCTCTGCATGGAAGCTAGGTAGGTTGTGCACAAAGTAGTACTGCTATTACCTGGGGGAGTGGCTATGGATTCTATTTATACCTTTCAACCTGAAAACATCAAAAATATGGACAAAGGCCCATGAAAACTAGGTGCAAATCTGTGTGCTGATTAACATAAAATTTGAATACATAATGATGTAACCCCATCCACTCTGATGGAATTGTGGGATACCAACTTTTAAATGCAAACTGAAGAACAGACAAAATATGAATACAAAACACAAAATAAACAGAATAGTGTTTTATTTATATTAATATTTGAACTTGTGCAAATTGCAAAACTAAAATGCAATTTTCTTTTATAAAAACAAAATTAACTGCTTCAGCAGCATCCACCCCCTTTAAAAGTACAACATAGTACCGTATCAGCAATCCATCTACATACTGTGGGAGTAAAACACACAGCCTTCTGCATCTTGTCTTCTACTGCAAACAGTGTACAGTACTGTTGAGAAACCTCTCTGTTTAATCTACCATGATCAAACGTGATTTCTAAACCACTGAAGCTTGAGGAAATACAGCACAGCCTATAATACGCACGCGCACACACACATACACACACACACACACACACACACACACACACACACACACACACACACACACACACACTTATGAAAAACAACTTGACTGAAATTAAATATTGACAGTCACACAAGCAAATAGGTGATGAGATTTTCAGCAATCTGTGTGCTAAGAAAAAACAACTCAGCCATAGGAAGCACAAAAAATTGCTCACATATAAGATTCTCCTACAGTATAAAACCTAGTGCTGTATATAGGTTCATGGGTTCATAGGTAGATACTAGGCTATTGGCCCTAGGGCCTATATAAGCCTAGCCAAAAAGGTACTCTGGCTTTCACCACCCAAGAAAGTTATTTTCCTGTGTTCTTGTCGAGCAGAGCCACAGAAGTAATCCCCAGGGTGAAATTCCTATCTCCCATCCAATCATCAAGATTTTTCTTGAAGAGTGCTAATGAGGAGCTTTGTTTGATATAGATGGGTAGTTTATTCCAGAGTATGGGAAGTCTCTGGGACAGGAATCTATCCCTCCAGCATGTTCTGTTTATTGTGATGACAAGGTTTAGGTCCCTAGAGCATGTAGCTCGGAGGGATTGGGATTTCTTTAAGTGGAGCATGGCCAACAGCTCTGGGTTTGACATAGCTTTGTATGTTAGGCAGAGATTGCCTCTGAGTAGGCAATATGCGATGAAGTAAAGCTGGAGTTTTTTTGAGACGGTCTGCGTAGGGCATCTGTTTGAGGCCGGTAATTCTCTTTGTGAGGTACTTCTGCAGCCTTTCTAGTTGTTGTAGATGTTTTGTGAGGTACATACCAAAAGGGGTGTTGTACTCTATAATGGGACTAATGAGTGATGAGTAGAGGGGAACAATGACCTCTTTTTTCCTGGATGAGAAACCTTTTGTAATGAGGTGTGCCACGTAGTAGGATTTTCTGACTACTGTGGTGATGTGATTATCAAAGGAGAGACTGCTGTCCACCTGTGTCCCAAGGTCTCTTATCATACTTTTGGTTTTAAGTAGACTACCGCCTACGTTGTAGTTCATGCATACAGAGTTTTTACCAAAAGGGATGACAATGCCCTTTTTGGCATTGAGCTTGAGGCCATGGCTATAACACCAGGCATCTGTCTCAATGAGGCCTTTTTGTAGGATGTCCACATCATTAGGAGTTTTGATTATGGCTCCTAATTTGCAGTCATCTGCAAACTTCCTTAGCAAAAGACCTTCTGTGTTAGCCTGTACTTCTAAGAAGTAGGTACTAAACAGGGGAGGACCCAGGACTGAACCCTGTGGTACTCCACTTGTCACTGGTCTGAAGTCGGATTTGGAGTCTGCTACTTTCACAGTATGGGTTCTGTCAGTGAGTCTGTCAGTTGGCAACCCATCTTGTGACATAGTTACTGCCTTACCTCTCACATGTCTAAACCACTACCTTAGTTCGCCATCACCTATTCACAGTATACAATCTAGGAAAATGCAATCTCCAACAATACAGTAATTTGAAACAAAGACAATGGCAATGTACAATGCATCACAACCCTACACTTATGCATAACTGCACATGGTTGATAATGGCAGTGCATTCCTATCAAAATATCATACATTTTTAATATGTGTGGTTCAACATACATTTTGAAATTCTAAAACAGTAAACAGTGCTTCCTTTAAAGTCCCAAGAAGATGCTTCAATATATTACATTTACAAGTATTAGTGTTCTTCTCAAAGACTTGAAATGCAGCCATGGATAATTATAACCACTACCATAACCAAAATAAAGCAACATTCAGAGGAAGATTTCATATAGTTAAAAACAAAGTAGATGCTGACATAATTATACAAAACACCTGCATTCAACTTTTTCACTAAGGAGACGAATTTTTGTGTCTCACAAAATGGCTGTTGTATGGCATTAATAACATGGGGGCATGTTGAATCCCATAAGGGTCATTCATGCAGCATTTATGCTTCTCTAACATATGCTAAGAGGCTGGACATGGATATGAAACTTTAGGACCTTTATAGTAACACAGACGTGGAAAGCTGCTGGCAGGCTATATGTGGTCAATATTACACAAGTCAATAAACCACACAGACTTCTATTACCAAGAGTGTAGTGATGCAATCACCATCTATACCACTGAGATGAGGATCAGCTCAGGTACGATTAAATGTTCACCCAGTCATTTCTCTCACGTAACCCAATTAAATTCTGACAATGCATTTTCACTGCTATCCACTTATGTGAAAGAAAAAGAAAGTTAAAAAAATTGTTGCCCGTCCCAAATTTAGTAAAGTAGGAGTGACTGTGAGTGTTAGCCGAGCTTTTAACACACTACAAGTAAAAAAGACATAAAAGTATTTATTTTATTTTTTTATTTAACATTTGTTTACCGGGAAAGTCTGACTTTGAATGACCGAATGAGCCAATTTTCAGCGGAAGCCCGGGAAGAAACACTCCAGATGCACGTTTTTGTAATGTAGGAGGTAACCAGGGCACCAAGAGGATATGCATAATATTTTGAAATGGTGTTTAAAAAAAGACAATCAGATCGTTAACCTTAACAACCAAAAACCAGTTTGACAAGTATACATCCACTAGCTGACTGACCATCCATTCAACCATACCTCTCAAATGTATTATCGATCAATGCAGACATTTTCTAACACTTTTTGTTAAAGAAAATTCAAAGATCAATTCATGTAAGGTTCAGAAAGGCATCCTTTATTACTTGCAGCAAGGAGACAAAGCATGTAGGTACAAGGTTTGTCTGATTTTCAATAGCTCAGCCTGCTGTTTTTATACAGTTCTTTGCACATACACTATACAGTTCTCTGCACATACACAGCAGGTGCTTATCAGTTAATTGCTGGCTTTACAAAAACATCTTTCAGAATTTAGCTTGTCCACAGGGCTTTATAGTCCTGTAACTGTCTCCTCCTAATACATTTATCTGTTGCTAGTGTGGGGCCCCTATCTCAACATTCCACATCAAGAACAACAGACTTTTAGGTGTCAGTAGCTTTTACAGAGACCACCAGTATTTACACATTTTACATAGAAACTACAAAAAGTGCCGACTGCACACAAGAAAGAACACTGGTAAAAACCACAATCAACTTTATTACAAGCTGTAAACACAAAAGTACATTTTACATAGAATAAATGTATTAACTCTTAACCCTTTTGGTGCAGAATTGTACACTATACAATTTGTACATTTCTCTAACATTTCCCCCCTTTTAATACTTTATTCTTATTGTTTAATGAGTCTAAAACAAGTCTATTTCATCTCTTGACCATTTCCATCCAAGGCCTTGCAGTCAGAGAGTCATTCGGCTTGGGCTCAAGTAAACAATTTTTTCCACCTCCAATTTAAGTAGTTCTTCATATTCAGCACTTTGTTGGTACAAGGTCTTTGAGACTGAGGCATCTATAGTGCTTTTTAGCAGTCCACACATGCAGGGAATGCAGCAGCATCCACAGAAGATCAATATTGCTGCTCCAATGCAAATGGCGATCAATAGATTCATCAGGACACTGCCCCATCCCCCAAACCATTTCTGAAAAAAGTCTGTTAAAGGATTTTGCCCTGGCTTGGTCAAGGCAGATACTTGCTGAATCACTTCGAGATGGCTATCTATTTCATGTTCATTGTCTGGAATAAACGAACAGCATTCCTCTTGGATTAATGTACAAGTACTTCCTTTCGCCGCCAGGGTGAAATCGAGAGCCATACGATTTTGAAGCACTACTGCTCTCATAGTGGTCAGTTCATCTGTCACCAATTCCAAGGCAGAAAAGGTTGCATTGCTCAATGTCTCAAGCAGCTTGGACAACTTTCTCAATTCCCAAATCGATTTTACCACTCCGTACTGAGGTAGTATGCCGGCCTATGATATGACGTCATCACCGAGAGCCATGTGGGACAGCCCTTTGTCACTGACATGAACCAGATCATGGTGATATATCCATGATGCATCGATTCGCCCTACTGGATTGGCAGGTTTTTTAACTTCTCGAACATTTTGGATTTTTCCTTGAGGTAAAGTTAACGTGTGTCGTATAGCTGGAACTAGGTAGCCCAAAAAGCAGCTTCCGAACCACTTTCTTGGTAGCCATTTATATGCTTTTCTTCCGCACACAAAATAACAATCTTCCACTTTAATGGTGATGTTGATAAACTCGAAGTGATCCCCAAAGTCCTGCAGTCCTCGGAACATTTTCCAATAGACAGTTTCCATTTCCTGGACAAAGTTAACTATAGAGTTTTTAACAAGTTTTCTTATAGATGAGAAGTTTGCCACACAACCCGAATTGTCTGCAGTGCAGTTATAAACCACTGTTTTGTTACAATGGCTCCATCCTACCCTAGTTTTACCAAGTTTCTGAAAACACACAGTTCCGTTTTGACGGATGGACAGCTGTAAGGCGACCTCATTTGCAGACGTAATATTAGCCATGTTGTCCAACAAGCTTGTCCATGTCTTGGTAACATTTAGTGGAGACGCCATTAAAGGTAATCCTCCATGTGCAGTTGGTATAGCTGCACAGATCCAACAATTTGAAACATTAAGGGTATCTGCATATGCATACTTGATAGCCTGATATGTGTTGAAAGCAGGATGCCATGCTGCACGCTTGCTAGGTTCAGTAAATGTGGCGGAAAAGAGAAATGGCCATAGCAGAAAAACAATGACCACAATAACAGTCAATGAGATTACCACACAATATTTTTGTGGAGAAGGTTGTCGTTCCAGTGTTCTATTTTCTTCGGTTTTCCCAAAACAATGGAGTTCAACTTTCTTTGGTGCAATCATGTCGCTTAATCTGGGTATTTTTATCTTATTCTCTACCCTATAGGACCTTAGCACCAATGATTGCTTCACTGGGTTTGAGACGGATCAGTTCCTATTGATCTGACCCCCCCTTTGTAGCCAGACATTTGTGCTTAAGGTCCCGATGGAGAGGTAAGATCTTTACCCAATTCGAATTTCTTCACTAACTTGCAGTGTGTCAGATGGATCCATGAAGCTCGCTCTGCAATCTTGACTGCAGTCGGTGTTGAAAGAAGCACCTGATAGGGACCTTCCCACTTCGGTGATGCCCAGTTCTTCCTCTTCACGATTTTGATCCACACCCAGTCTCCTGGAGTTACTGTTATTTCTGGTGCCTTAGTGTTCTCTGAACCTGAAACAGAATTAGACTGCAACAGATGTTTAGAATTTAACAGTTTCTTTATATATTCAGCTAATGTAAGATCAACTTCTTGGTCTGAAGGCATGAGAGGTTTCCATTGGGGTGTACAATACGCCCTCCCATACAGTTTCTCATATGGGGTCAGCCCTTTTGCTGAGGGAACTGTTCTCATGTTCAACAGTGCCAGGGGTAAACAGTACAACCAGGTTTTCCCAGTTTCAGCCATTAATTTCCTCAATTTACTTTTAAGTATACCTTTATGTCTTTCGACCAACCCTACAGACTGAGGATGATAAGCACAGTGATTTTTTAGAGAAATACCAAAAAGCTTACTTAGCTGTTGTATAGTTTGGTTTACAAAGTGTGTTCCATTGTCACTGTATATTCTCTCTGGAATGCCAAGCCTAGGAACAATTTCTTTCACAAGAACCTTTGCTACTGTAGCTGCATCCAGGTTCCTGGTTGGAAAAGCTTCCACCCACCTCGAGAACATATCTATAATGACAAGGCAGTACTTCTTATTTTCACATTTATTTAACTCTATAAAATTCATGCAAATGGTGTGAAACGGGTATGGAGGTGTGGGGAAACTCCCTTGACTGGGCCGCACTGCTCCTTGTGCATGATATTGATTGAAAATCTGACATGCTAGACTTTCAATTATATGATCCATTTCACTATCTGAATAACGATAATAGTACAAGCAATTTTACCTTTTATTCCCCATGTCATAAAATGTGGTCCAGAATTGATTTCTTCCTGATTTCAAGAGTATTGATCAATCTAGAACCTACAGTTATGGTACATGCCCGTAATATAACAGACCATTCTAAAATTTTGTTGAGTTTTACTAAGGGGGTAAAAGATACTTTGAGACAAAGAGGTTATAATTGGTCTCTTAATCCAAATCTATTGAATAAGGAGGATATAATACTGGAAATTACAAAGTACCTGAAAGACTTATTGATTGGTTTAGGGAAACAACAATTTGCCCCAGATATTGAATGGGCAACAGTTAAAGCTCAAATAAGAGGGACACTTTTGCAAAAAGCATCTTATTATAAAAAGATATTAAACAAAGATATTCAAACTTTAGAAATAAAAATTAAATTACTTGATCAAGAACTGATTAGAGATTTTAATGAGCAAACAGAGAAGGAACTGATTAAATGTCAAAAGGATCTATTTTTACTTCAGAATAGTAGATTAACATTTCAAGAGTACAAGACGTTAGTGAGGTATGTCAGTCATGTTCAAACACCATCGAGAGCGTTAGCTAGGATCATTAATCAAACAAAACCAATCGTGCAGATTTTGGAAATACAATTTAATAATAAAATATATTCTAAAACTGAGGAGGTTCTTAATATCTTTGAGAAAATATACATTAATATTTATGCTGGACAAAAGGATATGACCCCTAACAGGAATTATGAACAATTTCTACAGTCAATTAAGTTTCCAACAATAGGAGAGGACATTCAAAATTACTTGGTTAAACCGATATCTGAAGAAGAAATAGTATATGTAATTCAGCATATGAAATCACATAAATCACCAGGTCCTGATGGCTTGACAGTGGAATTTTATAAAAAAAATTTGCAGATATTTTTGGTAAGATACTTTCAGTTGTATTTAACTACATAATTAGGAATAAAATTAATGATCCACACCTTAACGCCTCAAAAACTATTTTTATACATAAAGCCAATTCAGATACTCAAAATCCGGATAATTATAGACTGATATCATTAATACATGTAGACATGAAAATTCTAACCTCTATTATAGCATCTAGACCGAAGAGAATCATGACTCATATCATTTCTAAAGAACAGACTGGTTTTATGGCAGGTAGACAAACCAGTGATAATACACTCACACTACATACTATGTTAGAGCATGCTAAGCAAAATAATTTAAATATTTATGCCCTTATAATTGATGCCCAGAAAGCCTTTGATAGGGTTGATACAAATTTCTTGTTTGATCTTTTACCGTATTTTAA
Organism: Protopterus annectens; assembly: GCF_019279795.1. Taxonomy (NCBI): domain Eukaryota; kingdom Metazoa; phylum Chordata; order Ceratodontiformes; family Protopteridae; genus Protopterus; species Protopterus annectens. Next base: position 491,929,650 of record NC_056745.1, read on the forward strand.
TATATCACATGAGTTTGTCCAAATGTTACAAATATTATATAGTAATCCCTATACTACATTGTATATTATTAAAAACTTCTCTAAAAGAATACAGATTAAGACTGGAACACGCCAGGGTTGCCCTTTGTCCCCTGTATTATTTAATATCTATCTTGAACCATTGTTTTTATATATTAAACAAAATGTTTATCATAATGTCCCAATAATTTATGGAACTAAAATATTAATGGTAGCTTTTGCTGACGATCTTAGCATTTATTGTGCATCTCCATTATCAGATACTGAAAAATTATTGAAGGCTGTTAACGAGTTCTCAAAAGTGTCTAATTATAAAATTAACTTGAAAAAAAACAATATCTTCCCTTTAAAGACACCTAAACCCTTTTCGTTATTGCCCTTAGTGGGACAGGTATCATTTAAAGAAAATATTAAATATCTAGGTATTGAGTTCTCTACTGATAATAAAGACTTTTAGAATAATAATATTAAAGCAATCTGGAAACAAATAATTTCTGATTTTGGGAGATGGAAAAATTTACGACTGCCAATATTAGCAAAAGTTTCAATTATCAAAATGAACATATTACCATGATTACTGTATATTTTTAGGTCAGCCAATTTATTACTTTCAAAGTCGTTTTTAAACGGATTCATAAAGAATTGGCTAAATTCATTTGGGAACCAAAGAAAACCAGGATATCTTATGATAAATTAATGACCCCAAAAAATAGAGGAGGACTGGAATTACCTAATTTTGAAATGTATTATTTAATTGTAAATTCTAATAGAATTTTAAGAATTGACAATTATGATATAAATAATACTAAGTGGACACCACCTTGGGTAGTTCTGAATTATAAATATATTCTAAAGTTAAATATCAATCCTAAAGCAATACTTTTTTTAGGTAAGGATACATTGAAATTCTATGAGATTATTGAACATATCAAAACGAATATACTCTCTTTACATAATTTATTTCATTTATTAGATTTGGTTCAACATATGATGATTTTTCAACCCTTTCATAAGAATCCTAATTTAAAATTGAATAATCAACTAATTGATCTCAACAAGTTTCCATTGATAGTTAATCTAACTTTGATTGATATATATATAAACATCTTGACAGTTTGGCCAACCAAATAAGACAAGAACTTAACTTACCTAAAAATTATCTGGTTATTCTGAGACAAATTAGAGAACTCACTCTAAGCTATTTTAAAAGTTTTAAACCGGAAGAAGAGGCTATTAATAGATGCTCTTTGTTGTGGCAAGCTCTCCAACAGGATCTTAAATATATCATGACAGTAAATCAATTAATTAAATAATTTCAATTTCATGATAAAATTTTGTTATCAAACTACTGGGAAGAGAAAATCTTACTGACAGATAGAAGTAATATGTTAAAAGCAATTGACTTGACCATCAAATCTACTTCTGTTCAAAAATTAATATATACCCAGTTGATGATTTGGAACAATGCATATTATACACGTCTTACCCTACATAAATTTAATCCCAAAAATTCACCAACTTGTCCATACTGTAAGAATCAACCAGCTGATCTTCTTCATATGTTCTGGAGTTGTAAATGTATTTTCAAACTTTGGAATTCCCTTAAGATCCAACTTCAAAAGGTGGGTTACCAGAGTACAACGTTATCATGGAAATTTATGATTCTGCATATTCCCCCGAGAAAGATCCCTAAATCACAAATTATTATATATATTAATATTTTTCTATTAATGAAGCTTTATATAGCTTCAAATTGGTTAGACCCATCTAAAACCTCATGGCAGAACTTTAGAGTTCTAGCGACAAAACATATGTTGGCTCATAAATTACTATTAAACCCACAAAATAAAAATGTTAATAATCCAAAAATTTAGGAACAGATTTTTAATATTATACTAGCATAGTATTTTCAACTTGGAAATATTAATAATTATTTATGTGTGTGGAGAGAATTTAATAATCAACTGTCTATTACTTGCATTTATTCTTATGCTTTTTTATATTTAACTGTATTACATGGAAGCATTCTTGTAAATATTGTATATAGAGTGTGGTTATTAGTGATATTAGTTAATGCTTGATTTGTGAATATATGTTATTTTTGTTCTTATTTGTGTTTGAAAATAATATAACAATAAAGATTTATTATGGAAAAAAAAAAGAAAATCTGACATGCTAAACAAAATTTTTAGAGTAGTTTGAAAATCCATATGCAGTGAACACCTGATTCACTATCTGTACCATTCCCCCTGTTGAGACATGGCATTGCCCATGGCTCAATAATGCTGCATATCGAAAGAGATTAGAGGGTAATATTGGTTTCCCTTCTTTTGAGATGTACAAACCGTTTCTGAGGACGGCCCCCTGTTTTAAACAACACCTTTTTTCTACCTGTGTGGTCAATGATTGCATTGTTTGTAGCATGTCCAAATTTAAACTTTCAGAGGGTTCTAAATCTTCTACAAGGTGTAAACAAGCTTCTGCAGCTGCTTGCTTTGCAGCAGTGTCAGCTCTTGCATTACCTTTTGAGATAGCATCCTGCTGTTTTGTGTGAGCTCCACATTTGCAGATAGCTAAACACTGAGGTAATTGAATGGAGTTTAAAAGATCTAATATGAGCTGTGCATGATTTATGGGTTTACCAGTCGATGTAATCATACCTCGGTTTTTCCATTGCTGTGCATACATATGCACCATGGAAAAAGCATATTGACTGTCAGTAAGAATATTGCACGCTTACCTTTAGCTAAAGTACATGCACGAGTGAGTGCAATCAATTCTGCCGCCTGTGCGGACAAATGTTGTGGTAAGGGTTTTGCCTCGATAACCTCTGTGTCGGATACTACAGCATAGCCCACTAGGTTCTGCCCTGCTGGGTTCTTTTTGCATGAGCCATCTACATAATATGTTAGATCAACATCTGTTAAAGGTATATCTGTAAGGTCCTTTCTAGGTAATGTCATCTGCTCGATCTCCTGCAGGCAGTGATGTGGAATACCAAGTTGACGGATTCAAGGTTATGTATCGTTTAATTGTCATGTGAGGCTGGCTCAGCAAAACAGTCATGCAGGAGAGATGTCTAGCTGGGGAAAGGTATGCTACCTTTTCTTGTAACAAAATAATTGCTACTGCATGAGGGACCCTTAGGGTAAGTGGGTGAAACAAAACCACTGAGGCCGAAGCCTGCACTGCCATAGCAGCTGCAACAACCGCTTGAACACAATGGGGTAAGGACCATGCCACTGGATCTAATTGTGATGAGTAGTAAGCAATGGGATGTTGCTTATCCCTATGTTGTTGCATCAGGACTGATGTCATGTAGCCGTGCTTACAGTCTACAGTTTGAAAAAAGCGCTTGTGATAATTTGATAACCCCAAGACAAGAGAAGATGCTATTAACTGTTTTAAATTACAAAAAGCTAAATCCACCTCTGGTGTCCAAATCACCGGGTCCTGTGCTGCCATAGGCTTTTTGTATATGAGGTCAGACAAGTGTGCCACTTCCAAAGCATAGTTTGGAATCCAACTTCAACAGAAGTTAGTCATACCCAAAAAGGACATAATTTCCATTTGGTAATGGGTTTTGGAGCCTGCAAAATAGCTATTTTTCTGTCCTCATCCAAGGTTCTACCTCCATCAAATATTATATAGCCCAAATATCGGACCTGTTTCTTCCAAAGATGCAATTTTTTCTTGTTTACCTTGTGTCCCTCAGCAGCTAAAAACTGTAGCAATGCTAATGTGTCTTCTTGGCAAGCTTGTAAAGTGGGAGCTGCTAATAAGATATCATCAACATAAAGCAGAATTTGACACTTTCTCGGTGGGCTAAATCTTGCTAAATTACTTGACATCTCTTGTGAGAATATTATGGGGCTCTCATAATAACCCTGTGGTAGTCAAGCGTATGTGTATCTTTTACCTTGATAAGTAAATGCAAACCAGAATCTACTGTCCGGATGTATCGGAATTGAGAAAAATGCATTACTAATATCTACTGCAGAAAAATATTTCTGATGAGGTTTTAACACATTTAAGAGTGTATGTGGATCAAGTACCGTAGGTGCCCTAGGTATTACTGCCTCATTTACAGCCTGCAGGTCTTGAACCATGTGCCACTCTCCATTTGCCTTCTTAACTGGGTACAAAGGTGTGTTACATGGTGAATCAGGAGATTCAATTAACACACCACCTTTAAGGAGTGCAGCTATAATGGGCTTTATCCCTGCCTCTGCATCTTTTCTCAGAGGGTATTGACGTTTTTGAGGTCTAAATGTTGATTTTGGAGTAATCACCACTGGTCCTGCTGTGTGAATAAGGCCTACATCTGATTTCCCTGTGGACCACAGTTTGTCTGGAATACCTTTCAGAGCATTCTCTTCCTCCTTTAACAGGAATATTTGTCAAGTATTTTTGCGAAAATGCAGATGTACTGTTGGCTTAGTTTCAGTTACCCAGTTCAATTTTTGTACTTGTACTCCCTGCTCTGAAAGTTCCTCCCTGGTCTGTTTTTCCCATCTGGTAATCCTCCTGCCCAATTCTACCCATTTTGTGTTTCTGTCTTTAGTGAGGCTTACATGTGGTAGGAGGTCAGATTTGTAAAGTGCTCCTATTTCTTTAGGCAGAGAGCAGCTGGCTATGCTATTTCCCATTGTGTCCCAGTATAGGTTACTTAACACAAGCCTTGCTGTGGGATATTTAAACAGCTTATCTCTGTAGTCCTCATCTGGCCCTTTTGGGTCACGAAAATACAGGGTGCAGTGCAGTAATGGCTGTTTCTTAAATCTAATGAGGGAAATTTATTTATGGCCAAATCCATTAATTCCTTGGTTACAGTCCCTGGGCCGGTAGTAATCAGGTCCTGACTGTACCAGTAAAACATCTCACCTCTTGGCTGAACTACACAGGTATCATGCACTTTGCAGATGTCAGTCTGTCATTGTGCTTGCATCCCTTGTATAGTTGGAACCACTGCTATGCCAAATGACTGCATCAAGTCTCTACCTAAGAGATTTATTGGGCATTTTGCAGACACTACAATTTTACTTCTCTGTGTCAACCCTGTTACAGGATCTGTGATCATAGTTTTGTGTGAGAGAGGCTCCCGGTATAGCTGCCCATTTGCAGCCTTAACAAATATGTAATCCGAAGACCGTGTACACTCCGGTAATTCGGAGGGATGTATCAGGGTCCGTGAAGCCCCAGAATCACACAAAAAACTAACCTCTCTTCCTTCCACCAAAAGGGTGACTTCTAGCTTAGTATCTGCTAAAAAGAGTTCCAGGCACAGAAGTGCCAAGTCCAATACCTCATAATTTTCATTTTCATTGTCATCCCCTCCACCATCCTGTGCTTCCTCTATTTTTACTTCTACATTACCATTTATCCTGCTTTGTATTGTAACCCTTCCCTGTGCTTCCTGACTATCATATAGTCAGTTATCACCTTTTTGTTTATCCGTCTTTGTCCTATTATTCCTTTTGCAATCCCTTGCCATGTGACCTTTCTTCCCGCATTTAAAACATTCTCCCCTCTTTTTACATCCCTCAAAATCTTCTGACCATTGGTCAGACTGCCTATCTTCCCTATTTTTGCCCTTTTTTCCTGGATGTACCACATATACCTCAGCCCCATCTTCTAATGAAAATACCTGCATTTTCTTTTTCGTTTTGCTATTAAAGTGCCTCTCAGCATGCCTTGCATACTCAAGCAGTGGTTGTAATCTGCTTGTATGATCTACCATGTGTTTTGTAATAAAACTAATAGGAGCACTGCTCCCTTTCAGAAAGGCATTTTTTAACTGTTATTCATAGGGGGAGTCTGCTGTCTGGTTGTCAGGGATTTGCATCCCATAATGATTATTAAAGCACTCTATGAGCCTAGCAAAATAGCAGTCGACTGACTTGCCTTCTTGCTGGACACACTGATTAATACAGGTCCAGTCTGCCCGTGGTTTCCACTTATCAGAAATTTGGTTTGTAAGCCCTGTCACCTGGGCATCTAACCCTACATTTTTATGTGGAAGGGGTCTCCGCTGAGCATCACGAGGATTCCAATCAACACAGACCATGTGCCAGTCTGGACCTATAATTTGTCTTACCACTTTTTCTATCTCTTTTCCATTTAGGTTATAGCTTAGCCTCATACCTTGCAGGTCCTCTGAAAATTTTGGAAAGTTGACCCTAGGGTGGGGAATACCCTCAGTGGCTTTCCGAATATCCTTGGGACTCCAGGGTCTATATACTAATAAAGTAGGGTCTTGGTTATCTTGACCTGCTCTGGGATTTGCTACCTCAATAAGAGGACAGAGTTCTTCTTCCCCACTAGTTGTGGCCTGGGTTTCACTAAACAATCACCAGACTTCAACATTTTTATCATCATCATCTGTGTTTTTTGTTTTGGACCTAGTCCCTATCAGACCCCTAACTGTAACTAGCTTTATTTTTACAGAGTCCTCACCTCCTGTGACTACAGGATGTAGAGGAGGTGCTCTGTGTTGATTATTTGCCCCATATGCTGGTGAAGGAGGGGGTGCTGAAGCTAGTACTAGGTGGTTATCCTCTTTATCTAAAAACATTGTTTTAGAGTTTTTTTCTTTCTGGTCTCTTCAATTTACTTCCTCCAGCCATCTGTGTGCCTGGGGAATTCCTAATTGTCGCTGCTTTTTAACTTGCCCCTTGGAGTCTGCTTTTAATTGCTTTATCAATTTGAGAAGTGAGGATTTATCTAATTTTCCACCAAAATCATACTTAGTTACCCATTTTGCAAAATATCTAACATTATCTGAGCACTGTACCTGCATATATTTACCATCTTCTGTTAATGGTAGGTCTTTTGATGTTTTTGCACCACAGTTATAATTACCCATTTGCTCACTATATAGTTACCTTTAGTAATTTTATCTATTACCTTCAATTTTTACGTGTACCATGGATTTTGTTATAGTCTCTTCAGAATGACTATCTAACCTTCTATTATCCTGTTCACCTAGTTTATGACAGAACTGCAGTTTTTCTCTGTCCCTGACTGAATAAAATACAACCTAACAGAAATAAATGCAGTTTTCCTGTCCCTGACTGAAATAAAAATACAGTCTAACAGAATAAAATGCAGTTTTCTGTCCCTGACTGAATAAAATACAGTCTAACAGAATAAAATGCAGTTTCCTGTCCCTGACTGAATAAAATACAGTCAAACAGAATAAAATGCAGTTTCCTGTCCCTGACTGAATAAAACAGAATAGCAAAACCCACCTTACCTGAGCCTTCATAATTGACCACTGATTCGCGGATATCCATCCTTCAATCGCAGATCAGAAGGTGACTAGCCTCTTTTGACGACATTTCAGTCGGAGGTCTTTATATTGCAGAAGAACTGGTTTGGTTTCTTCCCCATACAGTTTCAGCCACCTGGCTGTCTGATCCAAGGTGAAGAGAGGGATCCGGCTCGAAGGACCAATCTGTTAAAGAAAGGCATACGTAACATTTTTTTTTTTAATTTATTATTCCTTTTTTATTTAACTCTTGGAGCCAGATGTTGAAACTTTCTCATCCCAGGACTAAGAGTGTGGACTGGACTGTACAGTATTGCAGTCTGGAGAAGTAGAAGTACTTGGGCTTGGTTTGGCACTTGGCAGAACAACTTAAATTAAACTTAAATTGTAAACACAGTTCCACTCACTCACTGCTGCCTGGCCTGCTGTGCTGCCCTGCTATATTTCAAATATCCCGATCCAGTTGAAACAAGCACCTGCTAATATATGACACCGTCCCAGTGTCTCTGATAGGCTGGCAGTCTGATGCATGCTGCGGGATGACGTCAGCCACAACTTGGAAAAAACAAAATAATAAAATAATGGGAACTAAAGGGGCCACTCAGGAATTCTTGGCACCCTCTTATGTTGCTCTCAAACCAGTAAATACAGAGGAATTCACTATGGTTGAAACTTATGATTCTATTGTCAAAAGTGGGTAGAGGGGCACTTAGGGTATCAGGTAAATTACCTATGATGGAGATGTTGCAAGGATGTGATGATAGCATCCAGTCTAACAGTGATACTATGTTAGCAGGTTTATTGTATCTGGTTGGAGTTTCTATGAGTTCTGTAAAGAGCAAGCAGATGATGTTTTGCAGTGTAGGTTTCATATAATTTTTAACCAGTTCTATATTAAAGACTCCTCAGATACATTTTCATGCAGTATATTGATGGATACCCAGGATAATATGTTCTCAGTGATGGGAATGTTATTTCCTGGAGGGATGCATACTAAAGTAATCTACAGACTCATATATGAGTTAATTCTAAGAAAGAAAATAAGGATTTCTGCATTGTTAAATATTTGTGGTTGTGCTGATATAAAGAGATGTTTAGATGGTTAGGATATGTGATAGTTACTCCATCTGCTTTTTTTTTTTTTTGCCTATGCATTTGGTTCAAAATATGCTATATCCTGGTGGAAGAATTTCAGTGTCTTTGACAGTAGCTTTTAACCAGGTCTCAGTAGTTGCTAGTATGTCAGGGATGTGTTGTGATATGAATGCATGCAAGTCGGCAATTTTGTTGGAGATGCTCCTCAGGTTAATACTGATGAATTTTAACTCTTGTTTCTGTGATTTTAGTGATACTGAGGTGATAGTAGTTCTTGGGGTGGTAATTCGGGGTTGGGTCTTGAAATGGACAGGGGTATGGTGGATGTCTACACAGAGTTGTAGTAAAGTGGGTAAACAGTAACTGAGAGACAGCTTTGTGATTCAATATTTTTTTTGTTTCTGGTATGTAGTATAACTTCTTTTGCTCTAGAAGAGTATGAATGAAGAGGTGGAGATGAGAAGTAATGCAGAGATGTTAAGCTTTGGTAATAGTAGATGTTGTAGAAGTAGTAATGGACTGTTAGACGTGAGGCTGAGTATGTTGTTAGTATACAGAGGTTTGTGATAGCATGTAAGTTGTGTAAATGTGAGAAATATAAAGAATTGTAGTACATGTGTAATCATGGTTCAAGGAGGTTGTTAGTGATGGGAAAAAGTGTAGGTAGACATGGGTTAAGGGTAGAGAAGCTGGTGCTGGAAGAAAGAAATGCATTGGTGTATTATAAGTTAAGTCTGTGCTGGTAGAATAGCTATGTGGGAAAGAAGATAGAGTTATTTTAATAGTGTGCACAGAGAGACAAAACTGTATACACTGAGTTGGTAGTGCAACGATATATCTAGAAATACAGGAAGAAAGTGGAAGATAATATTGAAAAGTGAGGTTTTGTATGTAAAGAGTGAATATACTTTAGAGACAGGCATACAAAACTTGAAAGGAGAAGCAGAAAGTGATGTAAGGATTATTTTAGTAGGGAAGTAATATAGTAGTTTGTGTAGAAAGATGTTCAGGTTTTGTGGTATGCTGGTTTGATGAGTGATATAACTGGTTGTGTATAAATATAAATGTACATAAAGAAGGGGTGGGTGAGAACTGGTGTTAAGGTAGAGGAGCAAAGAGAGCCCAAGCTTAGCAAGAGTGACTGGAGTGGGTTTTCCTGCTAATGTGGTGTACAGTAAAAATGAAAACAATCAGACAAAGTGAAGGATGATGAAGGTTAAGTGTCCTAATACACTGACTGAATGCAGGGTAAGAGAAGAAATCAAAGTTTCAGTACATTGTCATGGTTGAAAGGACCTGTTTGAGAGGCAACATGCTGTTGGCATTTTCAGAGTTTCAAGTTAAAGCTATTATGAGTTTATAAAGGAGATCTACCAGCTACTCCCTCCTCAGATGATTTTCCACCAAAATCAATCAAGGTAGAATGTGTTCTTTTTACTCTGACTGCTTGAGGTCAGTCATAGTCACAGAATTTAATTTTATTTTTATAGAAGCAGAATTTTTCTGAGGTCTGCTAAATTTACCAGAAGGCTACTGTTCTAACAATATGCTCCCTTAGTTGGAGGCCAGTCAGTGCTACAGCAGTTTTTTTTTTCTTTGCAGATCAAAAAATTCTCAGCAGAAGTTAGTGACAGAGGAACTGCTTTTAACAGAAGCATTCTCTGTGAAAGCAGAATATGCTAAAGTGTTCAATTAGTTTAGTTAATTTCGTTAAACTAGTTTAAAGAAATATAAGGTCTGAGGGGTGGGGGAAGCCTTCTAGTAGTTTCACATTACAGTACAGACCACTGGTTTGTGATTATGGTATTAAGGGCATTATTAACAATGGTTTGTGGCTTCTCATATTAAGGGCATTATTAACACTATTTGCCCCTCTTCTACCACAGATCTGCATTCAATAGGTGTGATTATGTGAGGAAGACTTCTCCTCAAACTGACAAAAAAAAAGAATGTGTTGCTTGTCTTGGTCAGGGGCATATTATTTTAATTGCTAAATTTGTAGACATTTCACCTTTTCTACTCTACAAATACTAAATGAATCAATTGAAGCTGTACCTCATATCATGGCTCCTCTACTGAAGAGGGTAGCCCATATCCTGTCCCTTCAAGAGCCTAGAGTTCCTGGTTCAAACATGATACTTTCAACAGCCATCCTCAAAAAACGCTCCAATCTCCAGCAAAACTCACTAAGTCCCCATGGCTCTCCCCCATACAGCGAATGTAGAATAGTAGACCATTTATGGATGCTAGTTTATACATCTTCTTTCTGTTTCAGTTCACAGACTGAACTATTTGACTTATATAGTGGATTTTCAGTGGTGCAGTGGTAGCATTGTTGTCTCACAGCAAGAGATTCACCAGTTTGATTCTTGGCTGGGTTGCCTTCTGTGCAGAGTCTGTATGTCCTCCCTGCATTCATATGAGTTTCCTCCAGGTGCTCTGGTTTCCTCCCATGTTACAAAGACATGCATCTGGAGTGTTTTTCTCCCCGGGCCACTGCTAAAAATTGGCTTCATTCCAAGTCAGACTTTCCCAGTAAACAAATGTTAAATAAATAAATAAAACTCCATAGATTAAAGCATGGCAACATCTGGAACTGTTAGGGAAAACATTCAGTCCTCATTATCATCTATCTCAGCAATGACTAGCTTAATGATGTTAGTAGTTATCAATGACATCAAATATTCATTCCAGACCTTGAGATCTGCTTTTCAGTTTCATGGCACAGGTGGCCCAGACTTAGAGGCTAAAGTAATGTCACTGAGGTGATTTTTTAGAGGCCCATATTGTCCAGACTAGAAATCAAGGCAACCTTGCAAAATCACAGCTGCTGTCATTCATTAGCTGCATCCTGGGTAAGATAACATTTAAGACACATCTTCCAATGGATAAAATGCAGTCCTTACAGCTCAAGATATCAGTATTACTCATCTTTCCAAAAGTTTCGGCACATTCTAACTGTTTAAATTTCTTTATATTTAAGCACCGCATTTGTGCTGGCTTGTGCTCAATTTACAGGAGCTGCTTATTGTTTGGCATTCTTAGCCAGAGATCTGAAGTTCATATAAAAGAATCCAAGGCATCCACTAGAATTTTCAACAAATAATTGTATTTATTTATTTATTTATTGGCATTTGTTTACCGGAAATGTCCACTGGGCCAAGCAGAGCCCATTTTCAGTGGAGGCCCAGGGAGAAAAGTTCCACAAGGCAGATAGTATAACTGTGCATAATATTCAGAACAGTTAGTAAAAACAAGAAGTATACTAAAAAATGCAACAAAATACATTATAAAACTGTGGTGGTACAGAGAAATAAGTTCAAGGGACATATAATAGTTTAAGCAGTACCATTCCATACAGATCAAGGTATACTGAAAGTATAGGCTAGTGAAATACTACGAGGCATGAGTAGTGAATTAGAGTAACCATTAGGTAGACTTAGATGAACATTCAATGACTGTACATACAGTATTAGTAGTAAGAAAAGATTAGAAGGAAGGATGAAGTAAATAAAGGTGATATGACTTAAGTACGGGGAATCAGGTTTTAGGAAGATGAGAACTGGAGCATCTACAATAAGTAGAATTTAAGCCTGTTTTTTCCACTTGTGTACTATATTTCACTGAACTGTTGCTTCATTTTATACTGTGATTGCTGCTGTAACTGATTTATTCTGCATTTGTATATTTTGCTTCATTTGCATTAAATAGAATAGGCTAGATTCAGACTTGCTGAATCTAGACTGTCTGGTAGCACTTGAGCACTAAAATCAGCCATCTTACATTAAGAGGGACCCTCTGCACCCTTGTGGCTGAAGTGTGCAGCTGATGACCCAGCTGATGACCCATCTGAGTTGGAGACTGCTGGAATAAAGACCTGTGAGGGCCTTTTCTATTGCTAGACTGTGTTAGAATTGTTTAAATGTGTTTGTATTTAAGCACCACATTTGTCTGGGTTTGAGCTCAGTTTACATGAGCTGCTCTGAGTTTGGCATAACGACACACAACACAACAGGGGTTAGTGGTGCCTTTTATAGATGCAAATGCCTACAACTATATTTTCCCCTGAATATCACTTAGTGAAACCCTCTCAGGCTTCCATGCTGCTCTTCAGGCAACTCAGTTCTGCACTGCTGAACTACAGGCAGCTCAGCTAAGCACTGCCAAGCATCACCCCACTTTCTTCAATGATCCTATACAGTTTTAAGTGCACTTGCTAATTCCAGAGCAATAGCTGAGCTTTCGATCTCCCACAAACCAAGAATTATCTACTGCTATGGACAGTCAGTTTCCTAGCATATCTCCAGCCAGCCTGATTGACATGAGCATCCTGAGGCAATGTAGCAATTGTCTCATGTATACCGACAACCACCTGCTCCTAAAGCAAACAGGTATTGCATGTGAGAGATGTCACTATACCATGAAACTTGAATCAGTCCTCTCATGTAACAATAAATAAGACATCAAAAAGGTTCTTAGCTCACACACCTCTCCTCTTGCACAAGATAAAGGCAAGACACATAAACCCACATATGCTGAGGTACTCACCAAAAGCTTATCAAAAGACTAGAGACCTCTCAAATGCAGACAACCCTTACATACGGATACAAGAACATAATCCACCAGTACACATAAAAATATGTATAAAAGTGTCTCAGCAACCAAGCCCCTAAGGCAAAACACTATAAAACCAAATTTCCTAGTCATAGGCAATTCAATAGTGAGACACACAGATGTCCCACTCACAACGCTAGACAAGGAGAAGGTCACAGTTAGCTGCCTGCTGGGTGCCAGGATCCGCCAAGTCATGAACACACTGAAGTCACTCAGCAGCAATTACCATTATGACTCTGTTATAGTACATGATGGAGTGAATGACTCAAGAAATACCTCTCTGGACTATATGAAGAGAAACATGATAGAGTTCTCAGATTATGTGTACCAGGCAGGTATGTACCTAGCCTTAAGCAACATTCTACCTTCACCTAGGATAACGCTACAGTACAGACAAAAAATGATTGGTTTTAACAATTGGCTTAACTTCTGGTGTCACTCCAATGGGATCCAGTATCTGTCAGCCTTGGAATACATGGTCGACAGATCTCAATGCTTTGCCAGAGATGGCCTTCCATAGCACCTTTTTAGGGTATGTCAAAACTGTGATGGCCCTCTTTACCCCGGGACAATAATCAAGGAGCCTCAGTCCTCACCACTGACACTGGTGAAAGGTAGTCACTAAAAATAGGAATACATCTGCACAGTATTTCAAATGCAGCTGTCTGCATCAAGCACAATTTCCCTCAAGAGCACACAGGGAACCTGCTCCAGAGCTAGAACTGGACTCTCTGTTTCTCCAGATCCCAAACAAGACTCACCTTGGAGCACTGTGTCTTATTTCTAAGTTTCTGGCACACACACTTGAATATCTGATTGTTCACACACACACACACACACACACACACACACACACACACACACACACACACACACACACACACACACACACACACACTCTCACATCTGGGAAAGGGTGACCCAGATTCACCAGCTGTGTCCTCTCTCTCACACATCTGGGAAAGGGTGACACAGATTCACCAGCTGTTTCCTCTCTCTCCAGACTACAAGGTAGATTGCTGCCACCAGCCAAGGCTATTACCAAGGGTAACCGATTATAATGTGTCAAATTAATACTGATATAAATGGTAGAGTGACGGAAGCAGTAAGGCTTTTTGGAGTGGCTACAGTGTCACTAAAATAAGTGCAAGTACTCTCAAGATGTTAAAAGTAGTCTCTAAAAGATCAGCCCACAATTAAAAAGTATAAAAATATTTAATAATGGATAATTAAATAGAAAACAAGAGAATACTTAATATTTAGTTACAATAAACATCAGCGTTTTCAGTCACGGGAAGTATAAAAATAACACAGTTGGCCAGAATCTCACAGATGCAGAAAAAGAAATGTTAATCTCACTGTATTGTTCCTAACTGAACTAAAGAGAATCTTTCCCTAGTTAACTCACTTATCGCAAGGTAAGTTATACTGCTGAGATGCTCACTTCCACAAGGAAGGATGAGATACTACACACTGACTGAACTGTACAACTTACAACTGAACATCTACTGAACTGTGATAACTAACATAGATCTTTTACATCAGAGTTCAAAGAAAAACAAAACCAAACAACAAACTGCTGCTGCCAGAGTTCCATCCTTCAGCTGTTTATATAATGACATCACATCTAGTCACCTGACTGTGGCACAATTCACCGTCAGAACTCTGTTAATATTGCATTGCAGCATTTTTTAACATAAGTAACTTTTACAAATGCATTTTTAATACATCTGTCCAAATCAATGTGACAGTCAAATGATATAAGATTATTTACAAAACTTCAACCAGCCATGCTGGCATATGCCACACAGGCACTGTCTTACCTCACCTGGTACAGCTGGCAATACCTCATAACATCACAAAAATAACAAAACCTCCAGCGTAGAAAACAAGTCTACAGACAAACTCAAGGTCATGCTGCTTAATCTGCTTAATACTAGGATCCTAAACTTCAAGCTGAACTCCTTGGAAGCACTCCTTACCTTGGAAGATGCTGATGTCTGTGCAGTCTCTGAGACTTGGTTCAAGGCCATGAAGAGTACCCTGACCATGCAGGGCTACAATGCCTTCTAAGCGTGCAGACCCCAAAATGAGTAGGAAAGAACCAAAGGTGAAGGTGTAGCCATCTCATTAACTCTAAATACAACTCACAAGTAATGAAACAATGCAACTCTCTTGTGCTACTCCAGGTCCAAATAACTATAGGCAAAACACTATACCACATCATAGCTAGCTACAAGTCCTAGCTCAGTATACAGCCAGGCACTATGGTCATGGGGAGAATTCAACTACCCATCCATTGACTGGGTGGCTTACAAGAGCACAGCCACACTGAGGTTCCTGGACTTTGTTAACTCAAATGTACTGGAACAGTTAGCCTACACCCCAACAAGGGACTGAAATATCATGGACCTAGTACTTGCCAACATGTGGGGCTACTGCACTACCCCCAGTGTGCTGCCCTCCCTAGTTAAGTTAGACCATAAATCTGTCTTGTTTGAAATAAAGATCAGACTTGACACCCCCACAGGAGCAAAAACAAAAAAATTTCTACAAAGCAAAGTATTGCCCCCTAAGCGATGGTATAAATGGTTTCAAAGCCCTTGCTAACACAGGCAACAATGATTCCTATGTGGAGAAGTACACAAACACCCTATATAGCCACTTAAGCAATTGTATTTGACTTGGCTGTACCTGACAGGACTAAAACTGGGTCCTCTCACAACAACAAGCCACCCTGGTGGACTGCAAGTATAAATATGTTATATAACAAAAGGAAAAAGCTGATATTTAAGAACAAGAAGGAATGTATTCAGCAAAGGAAGATTATCCTACACAACCTAAGCAAGCAAATCAAAAAGCTTGTAAAGTCCTCTAAAGCAAGTTATGAGACTAGACTGGCATTCCTAGCTAAAGACAATTATAAGGCGTTCTTTAGCTACATCCAAAACCTCAAAGGGAATCCTCAGCTGTGTACTGAACTTATAGTGGGAAGCACCACTTAATTGGAACCTGAAGAAATTGCCAACCTGCTAGCTGACAGATTTGGTGATAACAATAACCCACTGTCCCCACCAGCCATACCCCATAGTGTTCCTGACACCTGTCCTCTACCATTTATCTCCAAAGAACAGGTTATTCAAGTGCTCTCCAAAGCCAAAACTATTGCCTCTGTGGGACCAGATAACATCCCAGGCTTCATACTAAACAATCTAAAACAAGACCTAGTGGAACCACTTAGCTGTCTCTTTAACCACAGTTTGAGCACTGATTTTGTGCCTGAGGAGTGGAGAACAGCAACAGTAATCCCCTTGCACAAAGGGAGTCCATAAACCGACCATAGTAACTATAGACCCATTAGCCTGACTAGCTTTATCTGAAAGGTCATGGAAAGAATCATCATGGACTTTACCAACCAGGGCACAGGCAAACCTCAAACTCTTGACCCAACTAACTTTGGTTTCATCAAGGGCAGATTTTGCTTATTAAATCTGATGAACTTCTTTGAGAAAGTCCCCAAAGCCCTGGATGAAGGTAAAGCAGTACATATGGACTATCTTAATTTAGCCATTCATTACTAGATGGGTAGCAAACTGGCTCACAGATAGAATGTACACTGTTAAAGTTGGGGCACTCCACCTCTACCAGTAGACCAGTTACCTGTGGTGTACCACAAGGATCTGTACTGGGCCCTCTACTGTTTGGAATTCATTTTTCTGAAGTCCATTCAAAAGTTGATGGCCTGTGGCTTACTAAGTTTACAGAGGACTGTAAACTGGGAGCAATCACAGAGTTCCCCCAATGACATCATCAAATTACAGAAGGGACTAACATAGACAAAAAAATGGTGCCAGTGCCATGGACTGAAACTAAATGGAAAAAAAATGCTTCATTATCCCCTTTGGCACAGAAGTAGCCCTTGCTAGTTAAGATATAGACAGCACCCTTCTAAGCTCAAGCACAGTGGTGCGTGACTTGGGAATGCAGGTTGATAGCAATCTAAACTTCGATCACCATGTGTCAACAGTAGTAAGGAAACCCTTCTATACTGCCCATCTCATAAACAAGGGCATTGCATCCAAGACCAGTGAGGTCATTACTTCACTGTACTCAGCCCTTATCAGACCACTAACTGAGTACAATGTTTCCTTCTGTATGTACCTCACCAAACACCTGCAGCAGCTGGAGAGATCATAGAGGTTTCTAGCCAAGAGAATTCAAGGCATCTAAGACATGACCTACATGGAATGACTGAAAGACCTATCACTATACTCTGTATTGTACAAACTGTTGAGAGTCGACCTGTGCCTTGCCTACAGAGCAGTCTCTGACACTGCCCTAATTGAAATGCTGCACATCCACAAATCAAATGGGACAAGAGTAACTCACTCCAGAGATCTCAACCTGGCCTGTGACATTAATAGAATTTGCGCAAGAGACAAATATGTCTCCCAGAGTTTGCCACTCCTCTGGAATAAGCTCCCACTTCATGTGAAGCAGAACTTCTCAATAACCCTATTTAAGTGCAACCTTGACAACTGGATGGGAAACCACAAATTCACCCGGGGGTGGCACATATGGCCCTCATGGACAGGGGCACGCAGTGCTGGTCATAGTATCGCTGTACAAACAATGAACATATAACTATGGTCAGCTAATGTACGCAAGGTTTTTGCATGGCAAGGCTTGTAAAGGCCCTTGGGTCATTATTTATTTATTTATTTATTTTCAGTTTGATTAACGGGGAAGTCCACTGGGCCAGAATGTGCCCATTTTCAGTGGGAGACCCGGGGAGAAAAGCTCTATAAGCAGTACAATAATGGTTACATAATGTTAAAGGTAAAATACATGTATAAAATTCATACAGTAAGGAAATGCAAATGCATAAAATGTCCATCATAAAACACAGTTAACAGATAATAGAGAACACAGTTTACAGGTATTTCTATTCAGTGCAGCATGATCAACTGTCTGTAAAATAAAGATCTGAGGTTTCTTGTGTTTTTACATTAGAAGGGGGGGCAGTTTGCATGCAGATGTTTTAATTAAGTAAGGTAAAAACTTGCTGTGCAGACAATAGAAATACTATAGCAATAACCCACGCCTGGGTGTGGGTAATGCTGGATTTACTCACGGTTGGCGTGGTTTGGTCACGAGGGTGAAGCGTGAACGTTTTTGAATATTAATGGTGGGGAAGTTGTATAATGTGATATTTACAATATTTGCATACTTGGAGTTAGGTGAGAGAATTGCTTAATCAGTGACTGTCAGCTTAAGTCTATTTTAGGAGAATAGAAATATTAAAAAAGTCCAAAACGAGGCCCTTGTCAGCAGAAATACAGCTCAGAAAAATCCTTAACGCAATTTTATTAATAAAAACAACAAAGCGTTTTCACCACAGAATTCTGCGGCTTCATCAGAGAAAATAACACTCCAGGAAAAAAAACACTCCATAAATGTATTAAAAAATCAGGAAGTGACATCTTACAATTTCCTGAAGCTAGATGGTGTTGCATGTTATAATCAAATGTAATAGCACCACTGCGCCTACACACAACAAACCATTAAAATATATATGCAGAAACCAGCTACCAGGAATAAAAGAAGTGCACCTTCGATCTAGTAAGGGTGAAAGGTGCTGCACTTTACAATAAAATATTTAATACAATAAAAAATATATTAAAAATTATTAAATTGTTTTAAAAAACATGAATCAACAGACCAACATTCACTCGGATTAATGCTTGTCATCAGAATGTAACAATACTTTTTACTTAACAGCACAAACAAGTATTGTGTGTATAATCCAAAAGCACACCACAATACTACAAGGCCAATCATTAACAGTAAAAATTGTATATGCATATATCAACAGGTATAAGTTCCTATAATTGGACCCTATATTGCCTAAATAGCCTATCTAAGATAACTCCTTAATTTCAACACAGGGGTAATATTGCAGTTGTTATTGAGTCCAGGATGTCTAAACCCATCCAGACGCAACTGCCATTCTAATTCTCGATTCTCCAAAATTAATGAAAATGGGCCACCCCTGATTTTCAATGGTACATGGTCAATAGCCATGAACTGGAACCCATGACCTGGATTCAAGCCAATGTGTTTTGCCAATGTGTTGTCACTCTTGCCATTCTTAATGGCATACATATGTTCATACATTCGGTCTCGGACCCTACGGTCCGTCTTTCCGATGTAAAACGCTTGGCAACAATCACACATGGCTATATATATGATGGATTTGCTCTCACAGTTCAATGGGAAACGGATAAGGTATTTTTTATCCCTGACCGTAAATGTTTCACCTATTCTGACCCTATTACAAAATTTACAAAAACCACATTGGTACATCCCTCTCTTTTTGTTGAATGTATATTGGGACATATCCCTTTGTAACATTTCCTTAAGGTTATTAGCTCTTTTAAAAATAAACCTAGGTACACTACCTAATTTTTCAGCCAAAAAGGTGTTTGAGGTTATGAAATGCCAGTTCTTGCGTATTATTTCTAAAATCCCTTTAGAATTTTTACTGAAGGTGGTGATGAAACTCAATGAAAAGTCACATTCTTCACCCACAGATGTTGTCTTAACTATATCACCATTGGAATTCAACCCAGCAGGTGCTACATTAATGGTGGACTCAGACTGTATAGAAACTGGTTGGACTAATAAAGGTTTATAAAAACCATTAAGTCTTTTATTGGTAACTTCCTCAATCAAGTCAAATAACATTCGGTCAGGATACCTTCGATTTTTAAACATTTCCCTCAGTAATTCACATTCTTTAGTGAAGTCAATCATAGTACTGCACATTCTCCCTGCCCTCACCAGTTGTCCTTTTACAATAGACCGTTTCTGTTGATACGGGTGGAAACTGGAAAAGTGCAGGAAAGAATTGCAGTATGTAGATTTTCTAAACACTGTTGACGTCAAGTTACCACAGCTAAGGTCCTTTACCAACTTGACATCAAGATAGTCTATCTCAGAAATTGAGAAGTTGAACGTGAATTTTAAAAACTCCGTTGTTGAATTCAAAGTTTCAACAAAAACTGCAGCATCAAGTTCTGAGCCCCTGAACAATATAAAAATATCGTCAAGGAACCTGGTGTAGTACATGACAGGTTCCATCAGACCAGGGATCTTCCTTAACATATTGGCCTCCCAGTAGCCCATAACATAATTAGCGACACCAGCCCCACAAGGGGAGCCCATCGCTACACCACGTTTTTGGAGATAAAATTCCCCATTAAAGGTGAAATAATTTGAAGTCAGGACGATATCAAGTAGTTCAGTGACTAGGTCCACTTCCAACCTAGAGGCCCCAAAATCCTGGAGCATCAGACCTATCCACTCTACCGCCTCCTGATGTGGTATAGAAGTGTATAAATCTACCACGTCAATGGTTAAGAAATTGTTCTCACCATTGAATGGGATACCACTGATATTATCAAGGAAGGACCAAGAGTCTTTACAAATGCTAGTAATGGCTTTAATGTATTTATCCAATATGTTGGTAATAAGTTTGGAACAGGGGTACGTAATAGACGACCTCCCATCAATCAGGGCCCTCATAGGGGGGTTAATGATGTCCTTATGAATCTTAGGGATTCCAAACATGACAGGTATTTTAGGTAAATTTATGTCAATATAATTATACAAGTCAATGTCTATTTTTCCTGCAAGGAACAAATCCCCTAAAATAACCCCTAATTCTATGGTATTGTCCATTCACCTCACTCTTCGAAGACTTGATGTAAGCACTGGTGTTCAATACACTAGTCATCTTCTCATTATAAGTGAGGTCATCTAATAACACCAACCCCCCCACCTTTGTCAGGTTTAATAAGGCGTACGGGTAAACGACAGAACTCATCTAACAATGTAAGTTGTTCCCTAGAGATGTTAAATTCACCACAATTTTCCATATTATTGTTGTTACTGGCAAGATACCTGAAGTCCACTTCGCATATATTCTCAAAAAGTTGTAACAATGCATGTAACGGTGGATTAAACACACTAGCCAGTTTCAAAACCGGCAACTTGCCATCACTACCACTTGCACCTGAGTTGGTTGCATCGTGTTGTTGGTTGAACACTAATTTTAAGTTCAATTTCCTCACGAAGCATTTCAATTCTATAATCTCCCTAGAGATACTTCCAGATCTACTTGGAACAAATGAATTACCAAAAGCTAGTAATTCAATTAATTGTTCATCCAAGATGATATCAGAAAAATTGTAGATCTTAAAATCTCCCTTCCTGTTAGTAAGTATAACAGGTCCAACATTTACAATAGGTGAAGACGGTGGACTAGGTATGGAGGACCCACTAGTGCCCAGATCAAGGACTAATTGGTCCGGTTCTTCCTCCTGTTCATATAAGGCCTGTTGTTGCGTTGGCCTAAAAAATTATTGCCATTACTATGATTGACTGTTTTGTTATTAAAATTTTGATTGTACTGATTGCTACTAGGCCCTCCATTCTTTCTGGCAAAGCTTTTAATTCTATTACTGCGTCTAAGTCCAGTACTGGCTTGGCCCTCATTGTTCTCCTCAATTATATCATCCAAACCACAATTGTCATCCACAACTTCAGACATCTGAGTATTACTTACAGAGTTTGGCGGAGTAACATTAGGCACCACCAGTTTAGGATATGCACTATTGTTAAGATAGGCTACCCTGTCTCTTGACAATTTTTTATTTTTGTTAGCTTTTAACTTCAATAACAAAGTGTCAATACTAGACAATATCCGACCATAGTCAAACTTATACCTAGTAAAGTCCAGGTCTGTTTTTATGTCATTGTCCAAACTGCTAATCTCGCCCATTAGTAAATCAATATGTAAGGCGTAATGCTTAGTAATAAGCTCCAAAAGTTGGACACCTTGCTGCTGGAAAAGTGTCTCTAAGTCCGTAAAAAACGCCCGGTCAACTAGTAATCCTGATGGTGCGAAGTTATTCCGCAACCCCTTAGGTATAAGATTCTCGGTAATGCATTGCCTAAAGTAGGCCGACTCCAGTTGCAATTTTTTCAATTTAAGTAATTTTATGTCAAACAACTTTAACTTATCTGCTAAAAATTCATTTTTAGCATTCGATTCATCATTGCTTAAAGACGTACCTTGCTGGCCAAAAGTAAGATGAGCAGTGTCCAGCATCCAGTCGCCTAAATTTGGTAAACCAGGATTCGCCCCATCTAATCTATTATTTGAGATTACTGTTCCAATACTTTCCACTCGTGGATTAGGACGTTCGTCAATGCCATTACTCCTTGCAGCAATAGCATAACTAGGAGGTCGCCCAAGAGCATATAACTATGGTTAGCTAATGTACGCAAGGTTTTTGCATGGCAAGGCTTGTAAAGGCCCTTGGGTCATTATTTATTTATTTATTTATTTTCAGTTTGATTAACGGGGAAGTCCACTGGGCCAGAATGTGCCCATTTTCAGTGGGAGACCCGGGGAGAAAAGCTCTATAAGCAGTACAATAATGGTTACATAATGTTAAAGGTAAAATACATGTATAAAATTCATACAGTAAGGAAATGCAAATGCATAAACTGTCCATCATAAAACACAGTTAACAGATAATAGAGAACACAGTTTACAGGTATTTCTATTCAGCGCAGCATGATCAACTGTCTGTAAAATAAAGATCTGAGGTTTCTTGTGTTTTTACATTAGAAGGGGGGGCAGTTTGCATGCAGATGTTTTAATTAAGTAAGGTAAAAACTTGCTGTGCAGACAATAGAAATACTATAGCAATAACCCACGCCTGGGTGTGGGTAATGCTGGATTTACCCACGGTTGGCGTGGTTTGGTCACGAGGGTGAAGCGTGAACGGTTTTGAATATTAATGGTGGGGAAGTTGTATAATGTGATATTTACAATATTTGCATACTTGGAGTTAGGTGAGAGAATTGCTTAATCAGTGACTGTCAGCTTAAGTCTATTTTAGGAGAATAGAAATATTAGTTCGAGGGAAGAGTGGAGCAAGGAGTATGAAGAGCTCATTGGGGAATACCCTTAAATTTAGGTAGGGTGTAAGCAGGAACATTTCCGTTTGGATGACAGGTATGAGAAAAGTTGGATCTTGAAGGTTTCTGAGTTTGGTATAGTCCTAAGTGAAGGAGGGAGAGAGTTCCATTTCTTGCCTAGAGAGAAAGAGAGTAGAAGCTGGTCAGCAGGATGTCTGGGTTTGTGGATAGAAATTAAATTTTTGTGTTCAGATCTCAGAGATCTGCTTGGGATGTATGGGGGAAGGATGTTTGTTAAGGCTGGGCATTTATCTGGGCATTTATCTGGTTATTAGCCTAGCAATCTCCTATGAACCTATGAACCTATCTTTGTTTCAGTGTGCTGGGTCTTAGGACTGACTATATTCCTATAATGTCTCATGTCAGATATCATATGACAGTACTTCAGTGAACACTAAGGATCCAGTGGTCTTAAATTACAAGTCCATCACCTCACCAAATATAGATCAAGCAAGCAAGAATTACTTTTAGTGATGGCTGCATGCTTCTATTTTTTCCATTGGCAACCCCATTTCAATTATCCCCAACTTAAGTGGCAGTCACCAGTGATGCATCACCCTTAATGGAGGGGCATTACAGTGGGTAGATGATTAGGGGTCTATGAACATCCCCCAAATATCTCTATGTACAGACATTCTGAAAATGAGACCAGTATTCCTGATGCTACAATCATCCCAGAACTCCCTGGCTCAAGGAGCAACTACATTCATTGTCACAATACAGCAGTGATCTATTGCATAAACAGACACGGGTAACATGCTTCGTATGTTAAGAAAATGTTAGAGTCTGGGAATGGACTATGTTGAACAGTTGTTTTCTAATGGTCATGGACATTCTGAAGGATTCCATTTCTCTGGTAGACAAACACAGTTGCTGTTTGCAGATACTAAACAAGTGGTCCCTCAGGTGCTTGCAGGCTCATAAGGTTTTCCAGCTTTGGGAAAACCTTGCTGTGCTTCATTACTTTCTGTACCAGCACAAGTGCAACATCCCTGATTCCTCCACCAGAGACAACAAACTTGTGATATTATGGCTCAAAAAATGGCCCTTCAACTCTTAATCATACCCCTCATTTTGTTAGCTTACTTTGTAGGAACCTTCCTGTGCTTTTACAGTAAGTAATGTTGAACCATTACAAAAATCATTTTAGATCTTTGTGTTGTCTTTCAATTAGCAGATAAGGAGCATTGTAATTTGCTGCTACTTTAGTCTTTGGTAAAATGACTATTAACGAAGAGTATTACACATTTTCATCAGCAATCATTGGAGTTTCTGTCATAATATTTTTGGAGATATCTGAGTAGAGTATTCTGGCTTTGATATCTGCTTAAGTCTGTTTCTTGATGTTCTGACTTTTCATTAGTTAACCATTGATAACATAAAAAAATCGCAATAATTTTCCCTTGGACTATAAAAGTAAGGTTTGCATTTTATTTGCTTATATTTAGAAAATTAGGTTCAGTAACTGTTAATTTCTTTGTTTTTGTTATGACTTGTTTCATCTTTACCCAGAGTGCATTTGCTTAGAAAATATTTCAGATTTATAATAGTATTTATTAATTATTGCTACAGTTATCCTTTGTAAAATAGTTAAAATGAGGTAGAAGCTGAATTCCTATGGAGTTGAACTTCATAGAGAAAACAAAAGTTCACAAGACCAAAATTAATTCCCAAAGTTCAGTACTGACCTTGGCAAATGCAGTTCCCACAGTTTCTGCCACTCCTCATTGAGAAGCCTGTGTCATTGCACTCAACAAAGGCACTCCTGACACAAGTCACATCTAGACCTTCATTTCTTTTTGTTAACTGCATGGTTACTCCACTTTTACTTCTCCATTCTCTAAATGAGTTATGAGGATCATATCTTCTTTTTTAGAAAACTAACGCAAGAAAATAGTACAAATAGAAATGCTTTTCAGTCTGGGACAATGTCAAAGGAATGGATCCCTATTTTGCTCCTACTCCCTCTGAGCTTGGCTAGTTTACGCACATCTTTGTCTGAAGCCTTATTTACTTATAAATATATTTATTTATTTGTTTGTTCAGCAGATTAGTGAACTAAAACCAACTAACCTTTCCAGACATAACCTGGACTTACAAAGGAAAAGCAATGCTTTAGCATTATACTGCCTTAACAGTACATTGCAATTAAGTTTAGTGCAGTTATCTCTACGTTGTTACAACTCATTTGTGAATTTCATGGAAGGATTTTGTAATGAATTAATACTAATATTTCACCTTTTTAAATTAGCTAGTCATAAGCATCTTATACTTGTTACAAATAAAACACTATAGATACATAGAAATAAATATAGCTATAGATGTCCCTATTGAAATGCAGTCATAACATAGTGTTGGCAACCAAAAAAAGGACTAAAAATATAGGAAAAGTGCAAATCATGAACATCATTCTTCTCTTGTATGAACATCATTCTTCTCTTGTAAACTTTTCTGCAAAGGAGCAACCCAATGCACCTCTCACACCCCTGAACTTACATATATGAACTCCGAGCTCACCATACCTCAAAGAAAAATAGAATATTGCAAAACAATGGCCATCCTAGACTTGGTATATGCAAGTCTGTTTTTTTGCTCATTCAATCTCTATATTTCGGGAAATGCTAAAGTGGTCCCAGGATTTCAACCAGTTACCTATATATATAAATAAAACATTCATATGCTGCAGATGGTGTACTTTACTAACTTGTCTGCCTAAAGCATTTATATTTGTATTCTTACGTGAGGCATTCCTTAATTTTTGGCTTAAGAACCCACTAGATTTCATTGCTTTAATACCTCTATAGGAAGATGAGTCCAAGAGGTTCATTTTTTAGATATTACCTTTTCTCCTAGAACAATACCAAATGGTGGTCTTTTTAGTGTAAATGTATGGCTATTATTTCACACAAGGATGCCCTTAGGGGCTCTTAAGATATGTTTTGTGGCTGAGGGTGGCCATACATATGGGTTAATTTATCTATATTCCGAGGTTGCCAGTAATAAGTTGCTCTGCAAATTACTGAAAACCAGCTTTCTATTTGTAGTAGGAGGCAGTCACAGGTTCTGATGTTAGCTAGAAAGATGAGTTACAAATACTACCCATAGTATGTAAGTGAGCATCATTGAATAGAGGGATAAGGCCCTAACTATGACCCAGGTGGATTGCGTTCAGTCAGTGACTCAGGTTTCTGAGGTGCTAACAAGGGAGGGCAGGCATGGCCATCCTGTGGGGATGATCTGCATATAGGTGCCTCCTTTATTAGCTGTCCAGCATTGGTCAGGGACATACAGAGGACAATGTATTCAGTGAGACAGCACTGGATGAGCTGCCACATAGGTGGGACAATGTGCATTATATGTCTGTCCTGAAACAGTCTGTGTGTGTTTGTGGGATGCTGGGGGGTGCATACAGGGCATAACAAAAAATATTCCTTGGCAGCAATATGACACCCCAATTGGTGTGTCCATATTCACACTAGGCTCAAGCATTGATTAAAGAAAGTGCAGGGAAGGCTTATCAAGTTTGACAGACCTGCTGAACTATGAAATTTTTGGGTCTATATTATATATTCGAACTTTCTAAACTTCGAATCCCATATGTTCGACAACATATGATCGAAGTTTTAAAGTTCAAATATATAGTAAAAAAAAAAAAAAAAAAAACTTACCTCAATGGTGCAGGCAGGGGGGGGGCAAGCCCCCCTGCACCCCTCCACACCTCCCCTACTTAAATATACCAACTCCGAGATCGCACTTCAGTGCAGAAAAGGAAAATTCTCCCATTTTGTACCGATCAACGCCATTATGCTTAACCTTCGAACACTTGAAATTTCTATCATATGGTGTCAACCATATGCCATTCGAAATTTCAAGTGTTCATGGTTCTAATAGGACCCCAAATTTTCAATGGGGCAGTAGATGGTCAGCTGTGGCAGAGGGACA
Organism: Protopterus annectens; assembly: GCF_019279795.1. Lineage (NCBI taxonomy): Eukaryota > Metazoa > Chordata > Ceratodontiformes > Protopteridae > Protopterus > Protopterus annectens. The sequence goes on from NC_056745.1 coordinate 491,956,642, forward strand.
AAAACAATATTGTCATTGTATAGTAGGTTGTTGTCATAAGATGAGCTGAATGAGACTATTGGCAGAGTATTCAGCTACGGTAAAAGGACATTTTTACCAGAGCTGTTCTTGTTTCTAGGGTGAGCAGGTTAGGCATTTTACAACTTGGGTATGAGTTTGAGTTTTTGTTGTAGCACAGTGCATGCTGTTTTGCTATGTCTGATTTAAATGAAAGGTTAGGCTCCATAAGAACATCTAGATGTTTTTGCCTTGTGACTTGGATAATTTTATCTCGTGGGTTTTTAAGATGGGAGGGTGGAGGTATCCTGCAACATTTCTGCAGATGCAATGTTTTTTGGGATTGACAGTTATTTTGCATTATCCAGAGCAAATGCTATTAAAGTGTGTCTTAAGTTTGTCTTTAGTGTGTTTTGTAACAAATTGATAGAGCTGTCAGTTGAGGAATATGTGGTCATCAGCCTACATTATTAGATTAAATTATGGGAATTCTTTGTTAATTTTTTTTCTTTTTTAAAAAGAGTAAAAGCAGTATTGGTACTAGCACAGATCCTTAAGAGGTCTCACAAATAAAAGATCCCAAGTCATTGACGATGGCGCCTGTGCCAAGTTGAAAGATTCTGTTTGAGAGCCAATTTATGGCTTCAAGGCCAAATCTGAATGTTTCTAGTTATGCAAGCAGGAGTGAGTTATTAACTCAAATGCACACATCTTATTTATGATAATGAAATCATCAAGAAATCCTCTAACCATATTTGTGTAGTCTGAGTTATTACCCTAGTATATGACATTCATGGTATCATTGCCAGCTCAGAAGGTGTTTTTGCATATCTGAGACAAGGCCATAGCTGTTAATACAACTTAGCATTTGTTTTTCTACTATTCATTTTTATTCTAGCCATGGGACATAAATCAGGGATAGGGTGGTAATCCTTAAGGACCATGTAGGTTGAGTACGTTTGGTAGTGGAATTATAAATGAATGCTTAAAACAACATGGAATGATTTCTGTAGTGAGGAGGAGGTTGCACACAAAGATCAATTCTTTGCCTGTTCGGTGCTACCATTTTCCGAAAACTTTGGTGGAGTGGTATAAAGTTACACCTAGCCCTTCTATCCATTTTTTAGATGTTTGCAGGCAATTTTATTATGACTTTCTTCAATAGGAAAGGTGGAGATGAAATTTCTCTGGGAGGTTCTAGGAGAGTTAATATAAAATTATGAATATTATGTAATTGATGGTTAGTTTAGCTACTCTTTCATTATATTCTGTACAACTCCATCATCTAGCTTTCATGAAGGCTTCAGTTCTACATTGCTGGCCTTCTTGAAGGTTTGTAAAGCATGTCTTAAGAGTACAAGCTTACTGAAACTATCTCAGACACAACCAGTACCATATTAGTATTTACATTACGTTTCATTTTGCACTTATAGCTTCTGCACACCTGAAGTATCTTTCCTGGAAGATCTTATTTCTAATTACCATTACATGCGCCACATCCATGCCATCCATACCATCAATGCAGTGACAGGCTGATATGGTTCTGATGCACAAGGTGACTCTACCATAGTACTGCAGTGTAAAATATTGTAAGAGTAGAGTGTAAGGCATATTTGGCAGGTAGTGAAGCCATTCACAATGATGCCTTATAGCTGTGAGCAACATTGGTTAGTTGGAGTCTCACTAATGTTATCCATTTGTGTTCTAGGTGTACATGAGTCAGCACTAGGATGCCCTTTGCATTTTATGATACCTGTGCCACATCTCTGTCATCCATACCATCAATGCAGGAACAGGCTGATATGGTGCTGATGCACATGGTGACTATAGCACAGTGTACCACAGTACTTCAGTGTAACATGTTGTAGGGAGTGGAGTGTAAGGCATTTTTGGCAGGTAATGTAGCCATCCAGCAATGATGCCTTATAGCTGTTAGTAACACTGGTTGGTTGTGGTCTGTCTAATGTTATCCATTTGTTTGGTAGGTACACATGTGTCAGCACTAGGATGCCCTGTGCATATGATGATACCTGTGCCACATCCCTGTCATCCATAGCATCAATGCAGGGACAGGCTGATATGGTTCTGATACACACAGTGACTTTACCACAGTGTAGCACAGTGCTGGAGTGTAACATGTTGTAGGGAATAGAGTGTAAGGCATATTGGGCAGGTAGTGTAGCCATCCAGAAATGATGCCTTATATCTGTTAGTAACACTGGTTGGTTGAGGTCGGTCTAATGTTATCCATTGTGTACCATCAATGCAGTGACAGGTTGATATGGTTCTGATGCACAAGGTGACAGTACCACAGTGTTCCACAGTACTGCAGTGTAAAATATTGTAAGGAGTAGAGTGTAAGGCATATTTGGCAGGTAGTGAAGCCGTTCACAGTGATGCCATATAGCTGTAACATTGGTTGGCTGTGGTCTCACTAATGTTATCCATTTGTGTTGTAGGTGTAAATGAGTCAGCACTAGGATGCCCTGTGCATTTTATGATACCTGTGCCACATTCCTGTCATCCATACCATCAATGCAGGAACAGGTGGATATGGTTGTGATTCACACAGTGACTGTACCACAATGCACCACAGTACTGCAGTGTACCATGTTGTAGGGAGTAGAGTGTAAGGCATATTTGGCATTCAGTGTAGCCATCCAGCAATGATGCCTTATAGCTGTTAGTAGCACTGGTTGGTTGTGGTCTCTCTAATGTTATCCATTTGTGTTGTAGCAGTACATGTGTTAGCACTTGGATGCTCTGTGCATATGATGATACCTGTGCCACATTCCTGTCAAGCATACCATTAATACAGAGACAGGCTGATAAGGTTCTGATGCACATGGCTACTGAACCACAGTGTACCACAGTAATGCAGTGTAGCATGTTGTAGGGAGTTGAGTGTAAGGCATATTTTGCAGGTAGTGAAGCCATCCACAATGATGCCTTATAGTTGTTAGAAACACTGATTGGTTGTGGTCTCACTAATGTTATCAATTTGAGTTGTAGGTGTACATGTGTCAGCACTAGGATGCCTTGTTCATATCATGATACCTGTGCCACATCCCATTCATCCATACCATCAATGTAGGGACCGGCGGATATGGTTCTAATGCACAAGGTAACTGTGCCACTGTGTACCACAGTACTGTAGTGTAACATGTTATAGGCAGTAGAGGGTAAGGCAAATTTGGCAGGTAGTGTAGCCATCCAGCAATGATGCCTTATAGCTCTTAGTAACACTGGTTGGTTGTGGTCTCTCTAATGTTCTCCATTTGTGTTGTAGGTGTACATTTGTCAGCACTAGTATTCCCTGTGCATATCATGATACCTGTGCCACATCCCTGTCATCCATACCATCAATGCACGGACAAGCTGATATGGCTCTGAAGCACATGGTTACTGTACCACAGTGTACCACAGTACTGCACTGTAACATGTTGTAGGGAATAGAGTGTAAAGCATATTTGGCAGGTAGTGTAGCCATCCAGCAATGATGCCTTATAGCTGTTAGTAACACTGGTTGGTTGTGGATTCTCTAATGTTATCCATTTGTGTTGTAGGTGTATATGTGTCAGCACTGGGATGCCCTGTGCATATGATGATACATTTCTCACATCCCTGTCATCCATACCATTAATGCAGGAACAGGCTAATTTGGTTCTGAGGCGCACTGTGACTGTATCACAGTGGCCCACAGTACTGCAGTGTAACATGTTGTAGGGAGTAGAGTTTAAGGCATATTTGGCATCCAGCAATGATGCCTTATAGTTGTAAGTAACACTGTTTGGCTGTTGTCTCTCTAATGTTATCCATTTGTGTTTTAGGTTTACATGTCTCAGCACTGTGGTGATACCTGTGCCACAACCCTGTCATCCATACCATCAATGCAGGAACAGGCTGATATGGTTCTGATGCACATGCTGACTAAAGCACAGTGTACCACATTACTGCAGGGTAACATGTTGTAAGGAGTAGAGTGTAAGGCATCTTTGGCAGGTAGTGTAGCCATCCAGCAATGATGCCTTATAGCTTTTAGTAACACTGGATGGTTGTTATCTATTTTATGTTATCCATTTGTGTTTTAGGTGTACATGTCTCTGCACTAGCATTCTTGTGTCATATGATGATACCTGTGCCACATCCCTATCATTCCTACCATCAATGCAGGAACAGGCTGATATGGTTGTGATTCACGTGGTGACTGTACCACACTGTACCACAGTACTGCAGTGTACCATGTTGTAGGGAGAAGAGTGTAAGGCATATTTGACATTCAGTGCAGCCACCCAGCAATGATGCCTTATAGCTGTTAGTAACACTGGTTGGTTGTGGTCGCTCTAATGTTATCCATTTGTGTTGTTGGTGTACATGTGTTACCACTAGGATGCCCTGTGCATATGATGATACCTTTGCCACATCCCAGTCATCCATACCACTGATGCAGGAACAGGCTGATATTGTTCTGATGCACATGGTGACTGTAGCACAGTGTACCACAGTACTGCAGTGTAACATGTTGTAGCGAACAGAGTGTAAGGCATATTTGGCAGGTAGTGCAGCCGTCCAGGTATGATGCCTTATAGCTGTTAGCAATACTGGTTGGTTGTTGTCTTTCTAATGTTATCTATTTGTGTTGGAGGTGTACATGTCTCAGCACTAGGATTCCTGTGCATTTTATGATACCTGTGCCACATCCCTGTCATCCATACCATCAATGCAGGAACAGGCTGATAGGGTGCTGATGCACATTGCGACTGTACCACAGTGTAGCACTGTACTGGAGTGTTACATGTTGTAGGGATTAGATTGTAAGGCATATTTGCCAGGTAGTGTGGCCATCCAGCAATGATGCCTTATAGCTGTTAGTAACACTGCTTGGTTGTTTTCTTTCTAATGTTATCGATTTGTGTTGGAGGTGCATATGTGTCAGCACTAGGAAGCTCTGTGCAGATGATGATACCTGTGCCACATTCCTGTCATGCATACCATCAATGCAGAGACAGGCTGATATGGTTCTGATGCAAATGGTGATTGTACCACAGTGTACCACAGTACTGCAGTGTAGATTGTTGTAGGGAGTTGAGTGTAAGGCATATTTTGTAGGTAGTGAAGCCATCCACAATGATGCCTTATAGCTGTTAGAAACACTGATTGGTTGTGGTCTCACTAATGTTATCAATTTGTGTTGTAGGTGTACATGTATCAGCACTAGGATGCCCTGTTCATATCATGATACCTGTGCCACATCCCATTCATCCATGCCATCAATGTAGGGACCGGTGGATATGGTTCTAATGCACAAGGTAACTGTGCCACTGTGTACCACAGTACTGCAATGTAACATGTTGTAGGGAGTAGAGTGTAAGGCAAACTTGGCAGGTAGTGTAGCTATCCAGCAATGATGCCTTATACCTCTTAGTAACACTGGTTGGTTGGGTCTCTCTAATGTTCTCCATTTGTGTTGTAGGTGTGCATGTGTCAGCACTAGGATGCCCTGTGTATATCATGATACCTGTGCCACATCCCTGTCATCCATACCATCAATGCACGGATAAGCTGATATGGTTCTGATGCACATGGTGACTGTACCACAGTGTACCACAGTACTGCAGTGTAACATGTTGTACAGAGTAGAGTGTAAGGCATATTTGGCAGGTAGTGTACCCATCCAGCAATGATGCCTTATAGCTGCTAGTAACACTGGTTGGTTGTGGACTCTCTAATGTTATCCATTTGTGTTGTAGGTGTATATGTGTCAGCACTAGGATGTCCTGTGCATGTGATGAAACATGTGCTACATCCCTGTCATCCATACCATCTATGCAGGAATAGGCTTATTTGGTTCTGATGCACACGGTGACTGTACCACAGTGGACCACAGTACTGCAGTGTAACATATTGTAGGGAGTAGAGTATAAGGCATATTTGGCAGGTAGTGTAGCCATCCAGCAATTATTCCTTATAGCAGTTATTAACACTGGCTGGTTGTGGTCCCTCTAATGTTATCCATCTGTGTTGTAGGTTTATATGTGTCAGCACTAGGATGTCCTGTGCATATGATGATACATGTGCCATATCCCTGTCATCCATACCATCAGTGCAGGGAGAGGCTGATATGGTTCTGATGCACATGGTGACTGTACCACAGTGTACCACAGTACCGCAGTGTAAAATGTTGTAGGGCATAGAGTGTAAGGCATATTTGGCAGGTAGTGTAGATGTCCACAATGATGGCCTATAGCTGTTAGTAACACTGGTTGGTTGTCGTCTCACTAATGTTATCCATTTGTGTTGTAGGTGTACATGTGTCAGCACTAGGATGCACTGTGCATATGATGATTCCTGTGCACATCCCATTCAGCCACACCATCAATGCAGGGACAGGATGATATGGTTTTGATGCAAATGCTGACTGTACCGCAGTGTACCAAAGTACTGCACTCTAACATGTTTTAGGGAGTAGAGTGTAAGGCATATTTTGCAGGTAGTATAGCCGGCCAACAATGATGTCTAATAGCAGTTAGTATCACTTGTTGGTTCTGGTCTCTCTAATGTTATTCATTTGTGTTGTAGGTGTACATGTGTCAGCACTAGAATGTCCTGTGCATATGATGATACTTGCGCCACATCCCTGTTATCCATACCATCAATGCAGGAACAGGCTGATATGGTTCTGATGCACATGGTGACTGTACCACAGTGTACCACAGTACTGCAGTGTAACATGTTGTAGGGAATAGTGTGTAAGGCATATTTGGCAGGTAGTGTAGCCATCCAGCAATGATGCCTTATAGCTGTTATTAACACTAGTCGGTTGTGGACTCTCTAATGTTATCCATTTGTATTGTAGGTGTATATGTGTCAGCACTGGGATGCCCTGTGCATATGATGATACCTTTGCCACATCCCTGTCATCCATACCATTAATGCAGGAACAGGCTGATTTCGTTCTGAGGCACACGGTGACTGTATCACAGTGGACCACAGTACTGCAGTGTAACATGTTGTAGGGAGTAGAGTTTAAGGCATATTTGGCAGGTAGTGTAGCCATCCAGCAATGATGCCTTACAGCTGTTAGTAACATTGTTTGGCTGTTGTCTCTCTAATGTTATCCATTTGTGTTTTAGGTTTACATGTCTCAGCACTATGATGATACCTGTGCCACAACCCTGTCATCCATACCATCAATGCAGGAACAGGCTGATATGGTTCTGATGCACATGGTGACTGAAGCACAGTGTACCATATTACTGCAGGGTAACATGTTGTAAGGAGTAGAGTGTTAGGCATTTTTGGCAGGTAGTGCAGCCATCCAGCAATGATGCCTTACAGCTGTTAGCAACACTGGATGGTTGTTGTCTATTTAATGTTATCCATTTGTTTTTTAGGTGTACATGTCCCAGCACTAGCATTCCTGTGCCATATGATGATATCTGTGCCACAGCCCTATCATTCCTACCATCAGTGCAGGAACAGGCTGATATGGTTGTGATACACATGGTGACTGTACCACACTGTACCACAGTACTGCAGTGTACCATTTTGTAGGGAGAAGAGTGTAAGGCATATTTGACATTCAGTGTAGCCATCCAGCAATGATACCTTATAGCTGTTAGTAACACTGGTTGGTTGTGGTCGCTCTAATGTTATCCATTTGTGTTGTTGGTGTACATGTGTCACCACTAGGATGCCCTGTGCATATGATGATACATTTGCCACATCCCAGTCATCCATACCATCAATGCAGGAACAGGCTGATATGGTTCTGATGCACATGGTGACTGTAGCACAGTGTACCACAGTACTGCAGTGTAACATGTTATAGCAAATAGAGTATAAGGCATATTTGGCAGGTAGTGTAGCCGTCCAGGTATGATGCCTTATAGCTGTTAGTAGTACTGGTTGGTTGTTCTCTTTCTAATTTTATCCATTTATGTTGGAGGTGTATATGTGTCAGCACTAGGATGCCCTGTGCATATCATGCTACCTGTGCCACATCCCATTCATCCATACCATCAATGCAGAGACATGCTGATATGGTTCTGATGCACAAGGTAACTGTACCACAGTGTATCACAGTACTGCAGTGTAACATGTTGTAGGGAGTAGAGTTTAAGGCATATTTGGCAGGTAGTGTAGCCATCCAGCAATGATGCCTTTATAGCTGTTAGTAACACTGGTTGGTTGTGGTCTCTCTAATGTTATCCATTTGTGTTGTAGGAGTGCATGTGTCAGCACTAGGATGCTCTGTGCATATGATGAAACCTGTGCCACATCCCAGTCAACCATAACTTTAATGCAGACAGGCTGATATGGTTCTGATGCACATGGTTACTAAACCACATTGTACTACAGTACTGCAGTGTAACATATTGTAGGGAATAGAGTGTAAGGTATATTTGGCAGGTAGTGTTGCCGGCCAGCAATGATGCCTAAGAGCAGTTAGTAAAACTTGGTTCTGGTCTCTCTGATGTTATCCATTTGTGTTGTATGTGTACATGTGTCAGCACTAGGATGTCCTGTGCATATGATGATACCTGTGCCACATCCCTGTTATCCATACCATCAATGCAGGAACAGGCTGATATGGTTCTGATGCACACAGTGACTGTACCACAGTGTACCACAGTACTGCAGTGTAAAATGTTAAAAGGAGTAGAGTGTAAGGCATATTTGGCAGGTAGTGAAGCCTTCCACAGTGATGCCTTATAGCTGCTAGTAACACTGGTTGGTTGTGGTCTCACTAATGTTATCCATTTGTGCTGTAGGTGTACGTGTGTCAGCACTAGCGTGCCCTGTGCATATGATGATACCTGTGCCACATCCCTGTCATCCATACCATCAATGCAGGGACAGGCTGATATAGTCCTCATGCACATGGTGACTGTACCACAGTGTACCACAGTACTGGAATGTTACATATTGTAGTGAATACATTGTAAGGCATATTTGGCAGATAGTGTAGCCATCCAGCTATGATGCCTTATTGTTGTTAGTAACACTGGTTGGTGTTTGTCTCTCTAATGTTATCCATTTTTGTTGTAAGTGTACATATCTCACCACTGGGATTACTGTGCATAAGATGATACCTTTGCCACATCCCTGTCATCCATACCATCAATGCAAGAACACGCTGATATGGTTCTGATGCACATGGTGACTGTACCACAGTGTACCACAGTACTGCAGTGTAACATGTTGTAGAGAGTAGAGTGTAAGGCATATTTGACAGGTAGTGTACCCATCCAGCAATGATGCCTTATAGCTGTTAGTAAAACTGGTTGGTTGTGGTCTCTCTAATGTTATCCATTTGAGTTGTAGGTGCACATATGTCAGCACTAGGATGACCTGTGCATAAGATGATACCTGTGCCACATCCCTGTCATCCTTACCATCAGTGCAGGAACAGACTGATATAGTTCTGATGCACACAGTGACAGTACCACTGTGTACCACAGTACTGCAGTGTAGATTGTTGTAGGGAGTACAGTGTAAGGCATATTTGGCAGGTAGTAAAGCTGTCCACAATGATGTCTTATAGCTGTTAGAAACACTGAATGGTTGTGGTCTCACTAATGTTATTCATTTGTGTTGTAGGAGTACATGTGTCAGCACTAGGATGCCCTGTGCATATGATGATACCTGTGCCACATCCCATTCATCCATACCATCAATGTATGGACAGGCTGATATGGTTTTGTTGCACAAGGTAACTGTACCACAGTGTACCACATCACTGCAGTGTAACGTTTTGTAGGGAGTACAGTGTAAGGCATATTTGGCAGGTAGTGTATCCATCCAGCAATGATGCCTTTTAGCTGTTAGTAACACTGGTTTGTTTTGGACTCTCTAATGTTATCCATTTGTGTTGTAGGTTTATATGTGTCAGAACTAGGATTCCCTATGCATATGATGATACATGTGCCACGTCCCTGTCATCCATACCATCAATGCAGAGACAGGCTGATAGGTTCTGATGCAGATGGTGACTGTAGCTCAGTGTACCACAGTACTGCAGTGAAAAACGTTATAGGGCGTGGAGTGTAAGGTATATTTGGCATGTAGTGAAGCTGTCCACAATTATGCCTTATAGCTGTTAGTAACACTGGTTGGTTGTGGTATCAGTAATGTTACTCATTTGTGTTGTAGGTGTACATGTGTCAGCACTAGGATGTCTTGTGCATATGATGATACCTGTGCCACAACCTGTTTATCCAGACCATCAATGCAAAGACAGGCTGATATGGTTCTGATGCTCAAGGTATCTGTACCACAGTGTACCACAGTACTGCATTGTAACATGTTGTAGGGAATAGAGTGTAAGGCATATTAGGCAGGAGGTGTAGCTTTCCAGCAATGATGCCTTATAGCTGTTAGTAATACTGGGTGGTTGTGGTCTCTCTAATGTTATCCATTTGAATTGTAGGTGCACATGTGTCATCACTAGGATGCCCTGTGCATATGATAATACCTGTGCAACATCCCTGTCATCCATACTATCAATACAGGGACTGGCTGATATGGTTCTGATTCACATGGTGACTGTACCACAGTGTACAACAGTACTGCAGTGTAAATTGTTGTATGGAGTAGAGTGTAAGGCATATTTGTCAGGTAGTGATGCCATCAACAATGATGCCTTATAACTGTTAGTAACACTGGTTGGTTTTGGTCTCACTGATCTTATCCATTAGTGTTGCAAGTTTACATATGTCAGAACTAGGATGCCCTGTGCAGGTGATGATACCTATGCCAAATCCAAATCATATACCATCAATGTAGGGACAGGCTGATATGGTTCTGATGCACAAGGTAACTGCACCTCAGTGTTACACAGTACTGCAGTGTAATATGTTGTTGGGAGTAGAGTGTAAGCCATATCTGGCAGGTAGTGAACCTGCCCACAATGATGCCTTATAGCTGTTAGTAACACTGGTTGGTTTGTGGTCGCTCTAATGTTAACCATTTGTGTTGTAGGTGTACATGTGTCATCACTAGGATGCCCTGTGCATATGATGATACCTGTGCCACATCCCAGTCATCCATACCATCAATGCAGGAACAGGCTGATATGGTTCTAATGCACATGGTGACTGCAGCATAGTGTACCACAGTACTGAAGTGTAACATGTTGCAGGGAGTAGAGTGTAAAGCATTTTTGGCAGGTAGTGTAGCCATCCAGCAATGATGCCTTATAGCTGCTAGTAACACTGGCTGGTTGTTGTCTCTCTAATGTTATCCATTTGTGTGGTAGGTGCACATGTGTCAGCACTAGGATGCCCTGTGCATATGATAATACCTGTGCCACATCCCTTTCATCCCTACCATTATTGCAGGGAACAGGCGGATATGATTCTGATGCACACGGTTACTGTACCACAGTATACCCAGTACTGCAGTGCAACATGTTGTTGGGAATAGAGTGTAAGGCATATTGGCAGGTAGTGTAGCCATCCAGCAATGATGCCTTATAGCTGTTAGTAACACTGGTTGGTTGTGGTCGCTCCAATGTTAACCATTTGTGTTGTAGGTGTACATGTGTCATCACTAGGATGCCCTGTGCATATGATGATACCTGTGCCACATCCCAGTCATCCATACCATCAATGCAGGAACAAGATGATATGGTTCTAATGTACATGGTGACTGTAGCATAGTGTACCACAGTACTGAAGTGTAACATGTTGCAGGGAGTAGAGTGTAAAGCATTTTTGGCAGGTAGTGTAGCCATCAGCAAAGATGCCTTATAGCTGTTAGTAACACTGGTTGGTTGTTGTCTCTCTAATGTTATCCATTTGTGTGGTAGCTGCACATGTGTCAGCACTAGGATGCCCTGTGCATATGATGATACCTGTGCCACATCCCTGTCATGCATAGCATCAATGCAGGGACAGGCTGATATGGTTCTGATGCACATGATGACTGTATCACAATGTAGCATAGTAATGGAGTGTAACATGTTGTAGGGAATTGAGTGTAAGGCATATTTGGCAGGTAGTGTAGCTGTCCAGCAATTATGCTTTATAGCTGTTAGCAACACTGATTGGTTGTTGTGTGTCTAATGTTATCCATTTGTGTTGTAGGTGTACATCTGTCAGCACTAGGATGCCATGTGCATATGATGATACCTGTGCCGCATCCCTGTCATCCTTACCATCAATGCAGGGACAAGCTGATGTAGTTCTGATGCACATGGTTACCGTACCACAGTGTACCACAGTACTGCAGTGTAACATGTTGTGGGGAATAGAGTATAAGGCATATTTGGCAGATAGTGTAGCCATCCAGCAATGATGCCTTATAGCTGTTAGTAACACTGGTTGGTTGTTGTCTCTCTAATGTTATCCATTTGTATTGTAGGTGTACATGTGTCAGCACAAGGATGCCCTGTGCATATGATGCTCCATGTGCCACATCCCTGTCATCCATACCATCAATGCAGGGACAGGCTGATATGGTTCTGATGCACAAGGTGAGTGTACCTCAGTGTAGCACAGTACTACAGTGTAAACTAATGTAAGGAGTAGAGTGTAAGGCATATTTGGAAGGTAGTCAAGCCTTCCAAATTGATGCCTTATAGCTGTTAGTAACATTGGTTGGTTGTGGTTTCACTAATGTTATCCATTTGTGTTGTAGGTGTATATGAGTGAGCACTAGGATGCCCTGTGCATATTATGATACATGTGCCACATCCCATTCATCCATACCATCAATGCAGGGATAGGGTGATATGGTTCTGATGCACAAGGTAACTGTACCACAGTACATGCTGTGTAACATATTGTTGGGAGTAGAGTGTAAGGCAACTTTGGCAGGTAGTGTAGCCATCCAGCAATGGTGTCTTATAGCTCTTCGTAACACTGGTTGGTTGTTGTCTCTCTAATGTTATCCATTTCTGTTGTAGGTGTTCATGTGTCAGCAGTAGGATTCTCTGTGCATATGATGATACCTGTGCCACATCCCTGTCAACCATAGCATTAATGCAGAGACAGACTGATATGGTTCTGATGCACATGGTTACTGAACCACAGTGTACTATAGTACTACAGTGTAACATGTTGTAAGGAGTAGAGTGTAAGTCATATTTGGCAAGTACTGAAGCCATCCACAATTATGCCTTATAGCTGTTAGTAACACTGGTTGTTTGTGGTCTTACTAATGTTATCCATTTGTGTTGTAGGTGTACATGTGTCAGCACTAGCATGCTCTGTGCATATGATGATACCTGTGCCACATCCCATACATCCATACCATCAATGCAGGGACAGGCTGATATGGTTCTGATACACATGGTGACTGGACCACAGTGTACAACAGTACTGGAGTGTTATATGTTGTAGGGAATTGATTGTAAGGCATATTTGGCAGGTAGTGTAGCCATCCAGCAATAATGCCTTATTGTTAGTAACACTGGTTGGTTGTTGTCTGTCTAATGTTATCCATTTGTGTTGTAAGTGTACATGTCTCAGCACTAGGATTCCTGTGCATATGATGATACCTTTGCCACATCCCTGTCATCCATACCATCAATGCAGGAAAAGACTGATATGGTTCTGATGCACATGGTGACTGTACCACAGTGTACCACAGTACTGCAGTGTAACATGTTGTACAGAGTAGAGTGTAAGGCATATTTGGCAGGTAGTGTAGCCATCCAGCAATGATGCCTTATAGCTGTTAGTAACACTGGTTGGTTGTGGTCTCTCTAATGTTATCCATTTGTGTTGTAGGTGTACATGTGTCAGCACTAGGATGAGCTGTGCATAAGTTGATACCTGTGCCACATCCCTGTCATCCATACCATCAGTGCAGAGACAGGCTGATATGGTGCTGACACACACAGTGACTGTACCACAGTGTACCACAGTGCTGCAGTGTAGATTGTAGTAGGGAGTAGAGTTTAAGACATATTTGGAAGGTAGTGAAGCCATCCACAATGATGCCTTATGGCTGTGTTAGAAACACTAATTGGTTGTGGTCTCACTAATGTTACCAGTTTGTGTTGTAGGTGTACATGTGTTAGCACTAAGATGCCCTGTGCATATGATAATACCTGTACCACATCCCATACATCCATACCATCAATGTAGGGACAGGCTGATATGGTTCTGATGCACATGGTGACTGCACAACAGTGGACCAAAGTACTGCAGTGTAGCATGTTACACAGGGAGTAGAGTATAAGGCATATTTGGCAGGTTGTGTAGCCATCCAGCAATGATGCCTTATAGCTGTAATTAACACTGGTTGGTTGTGGTCTCTCTCCATTTGTGTTGTAGGTTTATTTGTGTTAGCACTAGGATGCCCTGCGCAAATGATGATACATGTGCCACTTCCCTGTCATCCATGCTATCAATGCAGGGACAGGCTGATATGGTTCTGATGCACATGGTGACTTTACCAAAGTGCACCACAGTACAGCAGTGTAAAACATTGTAGGGCGTAGAGTGTAAGGCATATTTGGCAGGTAGTGAAGCTGGCCACAATGATGCCTTATAGCTGTTAGTAACACTGGTTGGTTGTGGTCTCACTAATGTTATCCATTTGTGTTGTAGGTGTACATGTGTCATTACTAAGATGGCCTGTGCATATGATGATACCTGTGCCACATCCCTTTCAGCCATACCATCAATGCAGGGACAGGGTGATATGATTCTGATGCACACAGTGACTGTACCACAGTGTACCACAGCACTGCAGTGTAACATGTTGTAGGGAATAGAGTTTAAGGTATATTTGACAGGTAGTGTAGCCATCCACAATGATGCCTTATAGCTGTTAGTAACACTGGTTGGTTGTTGTCTCTCTAATGTTCTCCATTTGTGTTGTAGGTGTACATGTGTCAGCACTAGGATGCCCTGTGCATATGATGATACCTGTGCCACATCGCTGTTATCCATACCATCAATTCAGGAACAGGCTTATATGGTTCTGATGCACACAGTGACTGTACCACAGTGTACCACAGCACTGCAGTGTAACATGTTGTAGGGAATAGAGTGTAAGGCATATTTGACAGGTAGTGTAGCCATCCAGCAATGATGCCTTATAGCTGTTACTAACACTGGTTGGTTGTTGTCTCTCTAATGTTATCCATTTGTGTTGTAGGTGTGCATGTGTCAGCACTAGGATGCCCTGTGCATATGATGATATCTGTGCCACATCCCAGTCATCCATACCATCAAGGCAGGAACAGACTGATATATACAGTACTGCAGTGTAACATGCTGCGGTGAGCAGAGTGTAAGGCATTTTTGGCAGGTAGTGTAGCCATCCAGCAATGGTGTTTATAGCTGTAAGTAACACTAGTTGGTTGTGGTCTCTCTAATGTTATCCATTTGTGCTGTAGGTGCACATTTGTCAGCACTTGGATGCCCTGTGCATATGATGATGATACCTGTGCCACATCCCTGTCATCCGTAGCATCAATGCAGGGACAGGCTGATATGGCTCTGATGGACACAGTGACTGTACCACAGTGTACTACAATACTGAAGTGTAACATGTTGTAGGGAATAGAGTGTAAGGCATATTTGGTAGGTAGTGTAGCCATCCAGCAATGATGCCTTATAGCTGTTAGTAACACTGGCCAGTTGTTGTCTTTCTAATGTTATCCATTTGTGTTGGAGGTGTACATGTGTCAGCACTAGGATGCCCTGTGCATATGATGCTATATGTGCCACATCCCATTCATCCATACCATCAATGCAGGGAAAGGCTGATATGGTTCTGATGCACAAGGTAACTGTACCGCAGTGTACCACAGTACTGCAGTGTAATATGTTGTAGGTAGAAGAGTGTAAGGCATATTTGGCAGGTAGTGTAGCCATCTAGCAATGATGCCTTATTGTTGTTAGTAACACTGGTTGGTTGTTGTCTCTAATGTTATCCATTTGTGCTGTAGGTGTACATATCTCAGCACTAGGATTCCTGTGCATATGATGATACCTTTGCCACATCCCTGTCATCCATACCATCAATGCAGGAACAGGATGATATGGTTCTGATGCACACGGTGACTGTAGCACAGTACTGCAGTGTAACATATTGCAGAGAGTGGAGTGTAATGCATATTTGGCAGGTAGTGTAGCCACCCAACAACGATGCCTTATAGCTGTTAGTAATACTGGTTGGTTGTGATTTTTCTAATGTTATCCATTTGTGTTGTAGGTGTACATTTGTCAGCACTAGGATGACCTGTGCACAAGATGATACCTGTGCCACATTCCTGTCATCCATACCATCAATGCCGGGACAGGCTGATATGGTTCTGATGCACACATTGACTGTACCACAGTGTACCAAAGTATTAGTGTAAACTGTTGTAGGGAGTAACAGTGATTGGTTGTAGTCTCACTAATGTTATTATTTTGTGTTGTAGGTGTACATTTTTCAGCAGTAGGATGCCTGTGCATATGATGATACCTGTGCCACATCCCATTCATCCATACCATCAATGCAAGGACAGGCTGATATGGTTCTGATGCACATGGTGTCTGTACCGCAGTGTACCACAGTAATGCAGTGTAAAATGTTATAGGGCGTAGAGTGTAAGGCATATTTGGCTGGTAGTGAAGCTGTCCACAATGATGCCTTATAGCTGTTAGTAACACTGGTTGGTTGTGGTCTCACTAATGTTATCCATTTGTGTAGTAGATGTACATATGTCATCACTAGGATGCCCTGTGCATATGATGATACCTGTGCTACATCCCTTTCAGCCATACCATCAATGCAGGGACAGGATGATATGGTTTTGATGCAAATGGTGACTGTATCGCAGTGTGCTACAGTACTGCAGTGTAACATGTTGTAGGGAGTAGAGTGTAAGGCATATTTGGCAGGTAGTGTAGCCATCCAGCAATGATGCCTTATTGCTGTTAGTAACACTGGTTGGTTGTGGACTCTCTAATGTTATCCATTTGTGTTGTAGGTGTATATGTGTCAGCACTAGGATGCCCTGTGCTTATGATGATACCTGTGCCGCCTCCCTGTCATCCATACCATCTATGCAGAAACAGGCTGATTTGGTTCTGATAAACATGTTGACTGTACCACAGTGGACCATAGTACTGCAGTGTAACATGTTGTAGGGAGTAGAGTATAAGGCATATTTGGCAGGTAGTGTAGCCATCCAGCAATGATTCCTTATACCTGTTAGTAACACTGGTTGGTTGTGGTCACACTAATGTTATCCATTTGTGTTGTAGGTTTATATGTGTCTGCACTAGGATGCCCTGTGCATATGATGATACTTATGCCACATCCCCGTCATCCAAACTATCAGTGCAGGGACAGGCTGATAGGGTTCTGATGCAGATGGTGACTGTACTACAGTGTACCACAGTACTGCAGTGTAAAATGTTGTAGGGCGTATAGTGTAAGTTATATTTGGCAGGTACTGAAGCTGCCCACAATGATGCCTTATAGCTGTTAGTAACACTGGTTGTTTGTGGTCTCACTAAAGTTATCCATTTGTGTTGTAATTGTACGTGTGTTAGCACTAGGATGCCTTGTGCATATGATGATACCTGTGCCACATCCCTTTCAGCCATACCATCAATGCAGGGACAGGGTGATATGGTTCTGATGCAAATGGTGACTGTACCGCAGTGTACCACAGTACTGCAGTCTAACATATTGTAGGGAGTAGAGTGTAAGGCATATTTGGCAGGTAGTGCAGCCATCCAGCAATGATGCCTAATAGCTGTTAGTAACACTGGTTGGTTGTGGTCTCTCTAATGTTATCCATTTATGTTGTAGGTGTACATGTGTCAGCACTAGGATGCCATGTGCATATGATGATACCTGTGCCACATCCCTGTTATCCATACCATCAATGCAGGGACAGGCTGATATGGTTTTGATGTACATGGTGACTGCACCACAGTGTACCACAGTACTGCAGCATAACATGTTGTAGGCAGTAGAGTGTAAGGCATATTTGGCAGGTAGTGTAGCAATCCACAATGATGCATTATAGCTTTTAGTAACACTGGTTGGTTGTGGCCTCATTAATGTTATCCATTTGTGTTGAAGGTGTACATGTGTCAGCACTAGGATGCTGTGTGCATATGATGATACCTGTGCCACATCCCGTTCATCCATACCATCAATGCAGGGACAGGCTGATATGGTTCTGATGTGCATGGTGACTGTACCACAGTGTACCACAGTACTGCAGTGTAACTTGTTGTAGGGAGTAGAGTGTAATGCATATTTGGCAGGTAGTGTAACCATCCAGCAATGATGCCTTATAGCTGTTAGTAACACTGGTTTGTTGTGGTCTCTAAATTATTATCCATTTGTGTTGTAGGTGTACATGTGTCAAGACAAGGATGGTCTTCGGCAGTCACATTCCACAACGGGGTATTTCACTATGGTGACACCATGACTGTGACATATCTGGGGTACAGTCAAACATATTTCACAGGTTACTAAACATGTTATTGCCTGTGCCACATGGACAGGTGGCATGCTGAGGTGTGTATTCCCTGCAAACTGATGTAGACCAATCCACATACACGCACACTGTTACTTGGCAACCCTGGGACTAAACCCCTACCTAGCTATTTAGTGATACTGAAGTGTGTGGCCTACATTGCACATACCACACAGAGTTTAGGGTGAGGTGTGTCCCAGGTTACATGTAACATGCAGAACATCCCCCGACATGTACAGTATGCAAATGGGGGATGTAATGGGTGTATTTGGACAATAAATAGTGTGACATATCAGCATATGCATATTGACAAACACATAACAGCTAGACACACATCTGAGATACCAGGGCCTATCACTGCTAACTAACTTGACCGTGTCTCCAATGTGTTACAGGTAGGTTGCACACATCACATGCATAACTGATTTGGATTGTGGTACCAGTTACGTGTATGATTGATGGTGACAGTGGTAACCATAACATGGTACATGGTACATATACCGTGTGTACCTCGGTGTAATGTACACAGCACCCACATCCCCCACTGGATATTGTACTCCCTGAAATCCATGATGACACTCTGCCATACTCACCATCACACATTGGCCGCAACTGTGATACAACCCATGGTATACCTCAAAATTGGTACTGCAGGGATATACATCTCATGCACATGCCACATGCATAGCAGGGTTTTGCATTGTCATGCCTCACCTGTTGACAGCAACAACACTATGTGCTACTATGTGGCAATGGGTATTGAAAGAGGAATATGTGGCCTTGGAATACTGTGCCACACAGATATACAGGCATTCATAACTACACACACATGCCAGAACACAATGGGTATCCCATGCCTAGCACCCTTTTGTAAAACACTGTTGTGCTACTATTGCAATGCTCGTGTTGCCAGTATGGGGTGAGCTTAATAGGGAACATGTAATGTCCCATACATCAGCAGCCACAACTGACTATGGCAATGGGTGTTGCATTGGTTGTGAAGGCCCACTTGGAATTCCCATGTACAGGTGTGCTAACACACAGACTCTACTATACTCAGTCATGCACATGTACACATGTGTCAGTACAGGGGTGCATCCCTGCAGGTGGTCATAGCATGTACCTAGCTATTGTCCAAGGGGAGATGGGTTGTGTAGGGGCTGTGTGTACAGTGTTATCCTGCCACCTGCCAGGTGGCAGTGGGCAATCTACCAACAGGCACTACTGCGTAACCCTCAGGGTGAGAATGGCATGCATCAGCCAATTCTCCAGGTGCCTCCTGCACATGGCCACTGAGGTGATCAAGGTGACATGTATGCAACATGCATTACAACACATGGTTAGTGTCTGTGATGGAGACCTGTACCCATGCATGTTCTGTTGACTGTGTTAGTGTAGTGGAGGTACCTGTGGCATGTGGTGCATACAGGGTGACATCTCCTATATGTGCCACATCTTATACAGCTGAGCAGACATGTCAGTGTCAATCAAGCTTAGGTTTCCTGTACATATCACAGCTGGACACTTGACATCTGCACATGTGTACAGGGACTGACAGTCAGTAGCATGAGTGCATTGACAGATGCCTGACAACAATATGTATGCCAAAACTACATGTCAGATGCCCTCACTAACATGTGCTGTACAGACGGTAGTCTACAGTTACATCCCACATGATGGAGCATTACCCAGTAAGAGGTATATACTGTGACGCAGCTCACACATCAGGGATACAACATGGAGGCTTCGGTGCTCAGCCATGCTCACAGGTGTGCCTGTTGTCAGTACTACATTAAGCACTCTTCTCTTGCCTGGGTAAGCACTGTCAACAGTACTACTGCCATGATACACTACATGCCTGTGTGACAGCATGTACCCTGGGCTACTACACCTGTATGTAACACATTCACATGGATAACAGTGCTGTACAGGCCTCATATATGTCTATCACACATGACACTCACACCCCTTGCTGCTGTAATGACAGCACATAGGTGCTTGTATTGTACATGGCATTAAATTCACTTATTACAGGTTATTATACTGGGTTGTGTGTTCTGGTTACCAGGGCTAAGCTATGCTTAGCAAGTATCAACATTGCTGCAATATAACAGCTAAGCTGGTGTGCACACTGGTAAGCGCTGCCTACACTGTGTAAGTGCCCTTACTTTTACCCATAGCTTAGCACTACTTAGCTTCATGCAAACCCATGCAAATACACTTAAAGCTCAAAACTGCCTTAACCACTCTGTATCTGACAGCCTTTGTTCTGCCCAGTAAAAAAATGGACAGCCCTTGCAGGTCTTGAACCCAGGACCCTTTACACTGAAGTCACAGCACTCAACCACTATGCCATGACCACTGTGAAGACAGCTGTTGTTTTACCAATAAAGTTGTCAATACACATATTGAGTAGAATTGAACAATTGCCTTTACTTCCTAAATTGTGGAGTCCTTATTATTAATATGACTGTTGCATCACATATGCTGTTTTATTATAATGTGCACATAGCAGATACATACAGTGAGATACAAGTGGGAGGGTATACACAATCGTGATGTTTACTCATGACAGGCATATGGTCGTATACATATACACATCTGTATAGTGCTACATATATATGGCCATGTGTACAACTCTTATGTACATATATAGATGTGTGTATATGTATATATATATATATATATATATATATATATATATATATATATATATATACACATATACACGTATATGTATATATAGATAAACGTATATGTATATATAGATATATGTCTATACAGCTATATATGTATGCACATTCTATGTGTACAGTTATGCCTAGTTATGTTGGTATATATGTAGGTATGTACAACTATATGTGCATACATATATATTCTGATATACCTACTGCTGTCAATATATATGTAGATATCCATACATATATGTGCATAAGTATCTCTATCTGTATATGTGTAGACATATATTTCTTTGTATATGTATATATCTTAGTGTTTATATGTATACATATGTACATATACATATCCATCTATGTCAATATGTATATGTGTATATATCTATATAAATATATGGAAAATTAAATATACATATATGTTCACCATAAGTCCTGAACATGGAGTGGAGCCCTACTTCAGCCCCAATAGTCCCAACTTTATAGTGCAAGGGGATATCAGGTACGTATTGCAGGTATATTTGTGGACTATTGCTACTGTAATAGGGATTGTCTTCACAGACATGGTGTGTGTGGAATGTCACATCTGCTTTTAACATGTGCACCACTGGCTACTAACAGACATCCTAAGGACATCATAGTACAGTACCACTGCTAGCACAGGAATGCTCTTGTGGACTACAGCAGAGATATGGTCAATATATGTGGACAGTCTGACACACTCTGGAAACTCTAGAGGTATACACAGAACCCCTTTGTGCAAGACATGTGGACCAAGCCTAACAATGTGGATGTTGACAGCCATGTAGCTGGGTATAACACGTAACTACTGGTATGCAATTGCCCCCATAGGTTATGGATTCACACACACACCTGTCTGTCATGACACATAATAACTGGTGGTACAGAGGTGCCATGGCCACATAATACCCACTAGTTATTGATGTACATATGTACAGTATCCCACTGCTTACTGACAAACATAACTGTTATGGTTGCCTGGCAGCAGTACATCTGGCAAGTATCTGGATATGACATCTCATTTGGGTAAGTACACTAAGCTGCTTGACATGTAACAAAGAACTGTGCAGGCTACAGGCAGACTGGCTCAGCACTGGCCTACATTTCCTATGGGGGAATGCACATGTACCTGCATATATTGCAGGCTCTACAAGCATGTCACAGCACAGAGTAACAGACACCTGTGTAAAAGTGCATAACCACAACCAATGTGAACACAGCCACATGTGGTAAGCTAGCATACGATTACAGTATATGGACTATCTGTTCAACACCATCCTCATATGTGCCGCTCACACACTAGCCCTACATACACTGGGCCACTACACAGTGTGGTCCGATGCCTGTCTGTGGTATGAGACATGTGTGTGTTTGGCCCTACAAACATGTAAGCTGATAGGGTAACATACAGTGGAGCAGCATGTAAGATCAGATAGAAAAGGACCAAGAACAATGACATCTACCACAGTCTGTACACATTAACAATACACACACTGTCGACTATCACCATAAGTACACAGACCTCAGTACTGTACACACAACCACAGAATGTCCAGGTTATGTCATCAAATATAACCCCTACTATGCATAACATGTGTAGCAGTCTAATATCTCACTGGCTTATCAGATATGATGTCAATAAAAATGGTGTACAGCACATATGCACCTCTTACTGCATGACATATATACAAAGGCTGGCAGAGTTGTGGCTGGAGGCACAAACACAGGGCCATTATTCAAGTTACCTGGCACTTGTCCACTAAAGCAATTATATAGGTTCATAGGTTTATACTAGGCTATCTGCCCTAAGGCATTTATAAGCCTAGCCCAAATTTTTGTGGCTTACGCCACCCCTTATATGAAAAAATACTGTGCCCATTAGTTTGTTGTGCCTCTGTCCAGCAGTGACACAGAGATGATTCCCGGGATAAACCTACGATCTCCCATCCACAGGTCAAGATTTCTCTTGAACAGAGCCAGCGAGGTGCTCTGCCTCACATGGATCGGGATTTTATTCCACAGCATAGGGAGTCTCTGAGTGATAAATCTATCCCTCCAGCACATCCTATTTATATCCGTGCTAAGGTTTAAGTCGCTTGCTCTAGTGGTTTTGGTGGATTTGGATTTTTTGAGGTGGAGCATGTCCATTAATTCCGGGTTGGACATGGCCTTGTATGTCAGGCACATGGCACCTCTGAGTAGACGGTATGCAACTGAATAGAGCTGGAGTTTCTTCAATCTGGCAGCATATGACAGATTTTGGAGTCCCTTTATCCTTTTGTTGAGGAACTTTTGGGGTCTCTCCAATTGCTGCAGATGTCGGGTGAGATACATCCCGAATGGGGCATTGTACTCGATCATTGGTCTGATAAGTGAAGAGTACAGGGGAACAATGACCTCACTAGATCTGGATGTGAATCCCTTCATGATCAGGTGGGCAATGTAGAAGTCAGCATTAAAAAATTAAAAGCACTACAACCTCACAAACTCCCCTTGAGTACCTTGTTCCCCATTAGCCCTTTTTTTTTCAATTATAAAGGAATTTCCAATACTATTCTAGCATGTCCAAAGGTCAGTTCTCAATCTCCTCTCCGGTCCAGCTGGTGAATCTGGGAATCTTGAGGCAATGTTACAACTGCCTCAGGTACACAGACAACCCTCTCCTCCTCCCAACAAATTCCAACACATGTGAGAGATGCAACCATATAGCCAAACTGGAGGCTAAGCTCTCTCAACTCAGTACTGGCATAACCAGTCAGGAGGAGAAGGAAACCACACTCACTACAATTCCAGTCTCACATAGACCTACCACGACAGCAAACCAAACACATAAACACACAAAAACATACTTGGAGGCTCTAAATAAAAATCTGCCTAAGCAGCAGAGACCTCCAAAGCAGACACGTAAGCAACCGCTACCCCAAAACAAAACACATACAACACATAGCTCACAAAGCCAGTGTGCCGAACAGTCACAGCCCTTAAGGCTAAACAACACACCTGATACACTTGTAATAGGTGACTCTATCGTCAGGCACACTGACATCCCGCTCACCAGGCTGAACAAGGAGAAGGTCACGGTGAGCTGCCTGTCGGGTGCTAGGATCCACCACATAACACAAGCACTCAGGTCACTCCAAGGCAAGTACAAATATGACTCAGTCATTGTCCATGCTGGTGTGAATGACCTGAGACATACCTCCCTGGACTACATGAAAGGAGACATAGGGGAGCACTCTGAGCATGTAGCCCAGGCCGGTATGACCCTGACCTTGAGTAGCATCTTACCCTCACCAAGAATGATGCCACAATATGAAGACAAGATGATCAATTTCAACAATTGGCTTAAGTATTGGTGTCATTCAAAGGGGATCCAATGCCTGTCAGCCTGGGATGACATCCTCGACAAGCCACGATGTTTCGCTAGGGACGGCTTGCACCTGTCACCCCTTGGCTTTCGGATATTGGCAAAGGCTCTTGCTACCCCCATAGTGCCTTTTTTAGGCAAGGCTCAAAAGACAAACCCACCTCCATAGGTATCACAAGGGATAAGAAACTAAGAGTAATGCTACTCAATGCCAGAAGTCTAAACCTCAAGATGCACGCACTCGAAACTCTCCTTAGCATGGAGAACATCGATATCTGTGCAGTAACAGAAACCTCGTTCAAGGCTCCCGAGAGCACCCCAGCGCTACCAGGTTATACCTCATACCATGCTTTTCGGCCCCAAAACTTGGACCGAACCACAAAAGGAGGGGGAGTATCAATATTCGTCAAAGATAACCACACCTCCAGGTTGGTGGCACAGCACAAAGCATCAGAGACTATCCATGTGCAACTAATAGTGGATAAAACTGCCTTCCAGTTTATAGCCTGCTACAGACCACCTTCCCAAACTCAGGAACCCCACTCGGCCTTCCTGAGAACACTGGAAAATATGAAGGGCTCTCCAAACACCATTATATTGGGCGACTTCAACTACCCAAACATAGACTGGGAGCATTACTCTAGCTCCAACACCCTAGCCCAAAGGTTCCTAGAATTTATAAACTCAAATGCTATGGAACAACTTGTTACCACTCCCACAAGAGGGGAAAACATACTGGACCTGATCATCACCAACATGGGGACTCTATGCTCTAGACCAGAAGTGTATCCCTCATTGGTAAGATCAGACCATAAACTAATCTCACTGGATATTCACATCCCGACCCCACCCCCTGCCCTGAAAACCACAGTGAAAAACTTCTCTAATGCAAATTTCACACTCCTCAAAACCGAGGTGGAATCCTTCAAAGCCCCGCGGCCTGTGGAAAATACGTCCCAGACCGCAGAATCCTTTATAAACGCATTCTATGAACACCTTCAGGAATGCATGGATCATGCAATCCCAAATAAAACCAAGTCCCAATCCTCCAAAGGCAGACGCCCTGTCTGGTGGACCCCAGCCATAAACAAACTATACAATAAAAGGAGGAAGCTACTACATGATAGAGCAAAATCCCAAAAGGGAAGGCATCTCTGATCAGTATTAGCAAAAACTACAGGCACTCATAAAATCGTCTAAGGCCAGCTTCGAGAGAAAAATTGCACAGGACACTAAGGATAATCACAAGGCTTTCTTTAGTTATGTTAGGAACCTGGGTGGGAATTCCCAGATATGCTCAGAATTAGTCCAAAATGACAAAAAATACATCGAACCCACAGACATTGCCAACATCCTAGCTGACAGGTTCAGTGCAAACTTCTCCCCCCCTCCCCAACAAAAGGGCAAATATCTATCCCAGCAGAGTGCTGCCCCCCTGACATCTCAGATGCTCAGGTAAGAGCTGCCCTCTCCAAAGCAAAAACAGAGCATCAATGGGACCAGACGATGTCCCGGGCTGCGTCCTACATCAACTCCAAGAAGAGCTAAACCCTAACATAAAACTACTGTTCAATCTCAGCCTTACTACAGGATATGTACCCAAAGAGTGGCGTACAGCAACAGTGGTGCCTCTCCACAAAGATGGTGCCTCAACGGATCCTGGAAACTATTGCCCCATAAGCCTGACTAGCTTGGTCTGCAAAGCTATGGAAAGGATCCTCATGGACCTCATAAATAAAGATATTGGGGACCTACAGACACTGGAACCTACCCAGTTTGGCTTGGTTAAGGGCAGATCCTGCCTTTTAAACCTGGTTGATTTCTTTGAAACAGTCACTAAGGCCATTGATGAGGGGAAGGTGGTCCACACAGCCTACCTGGACCTCGCAAAAGCCTTCAATACTATACCCTACTCGGGCATTATAGATAAGCTCACCAGCTTAAATATAAACCCCTATGTCACTAGATGGGTTGCAAACTGGCTCAAGGACAGAACCCACATGGTTAGAATTGCTGGAGCCATGTCAGACTCCAAACCAGTTACAAGTGGCATCCCACAAGGCTCAGTCCTGGGACCCCTCTTGTTCGGTATATATTTCTCGGAGGTACAGGCCAACATGGAAGGACTGTGGCTGACCAAGTTTGCAGATGACTGCAAACTGGGTGCCATAATCGACACTCCAGCTGACACAAGCATACTCCAAAAGGACCTCATAGAAACAGACAACTGGTGCCAGAGCCATGGCCTCAAGCTAAACGCCAAAAAGTGTATAGTCATTCCCTTTGGCAAAAACAAAGTGCCCACAAATTACCACACTGGTGGTAATCCATTAAGTACAGAAGAAGTAATTAGGGGCCTGGGGACCCAAGTTGATAGCAATCTCTCATTTGACAACCATGTGGCCAAAGTGGTTAGAAAAACATTTTATATAGCCCACCAATCATGAAGGGATTCACATCTAGATCAGGGGAGGTCATCGTGCCTCTTTACTCATCCCTCATCAGGCCCATAATTGAGTACAATGCCCCTTTTGGGATGTACCTTACCAGACACCTGCAGCAACTGGAAAGACCCCAAAAGTACCTCACCAAGAGGATCAAAGGGCTCAAACAGATGCCATATGCTGCCCGGTTAAAGAAACTCCAGCTCTTCTCAGTGGCATACCGCCTGCTCAGAGGCGATCTGTGCCTGACGTATAAAGCCATGTCCAACCCGGAATTAATGGACATGCTGCACCTCAGAAAATCCAAATCCCGTCAAGCTACGTGCTTGAGAGACTTGAACCACAGCACTGAAATAAATAGGACATGCTGGAGGGACAGATTCATAACCCAGAGGCTCCCTTCACTCTGGAATAAAATCCCAGTCCAGGTTAGGCAGAGTCCCTCATTGACTCTCTTCAAGAGGAATCTTGATGAGTGGATGGGAGATTGTAGGTTTACCCTGGGTATCACTTCTGTGTCACTGTTAGACAGAGGCACAGTATACTAACCTCGAAAAAGTGCATAGCAAATTTATTTTAAAGTGGGTGGTGAAAGCCAAACACACTCTGGATAGGCTTATAAATGCCCTAGGGCAGATAGCCTAGTATGAACCTATGAACCTATGAACATGTTGCTGTGATAACCTCATACATTTACTGTTGTAACAGGGTTTGTTGCAACATATGTTCTATGAGGGAAATGAAGTCAGTAACTCTCATGGCTGTCACCCTCTACAGACTGCAATCCTCTCACAACCTTCTGCAGTTCACAGATAGGTGCTCTGTGGGTAACACAAGAAACAAAAGGCACCACACACTACGCAGTCTGCAGATGACCCTACTGATGTGGGTTTCCTCATAAACATAGCACTGGCATGACAGGTATTAAAACATGTAAAACAGCCATATCCACACACATCCTGTTAAACCAACATTACTCCAATTGCAGCATAGCAGCACTTACAGTCTGTAATCAAGTCAGGCACATCGCCCTCCTGTGTGTTGGCCTGTTTCCACAGTGTATGTTGTTAGAGATAAATCCCTAATCCTTCTGTTATGCTGTTTGCCAAACAACAGATCGAGTTCCTGCTCACAGTGAATGAAAAGTTCCAACACCAACATGATGTTCCTAGATATTGGATTGTGTTTCCATGCAATTGGCTATGGGAATGTTACCACAGCTGTTCCACATGCATTCAGCTAGATGAGGGCTGCAATTTGTGCAGTGGCCATCAGCTGATCATGAGCATCACTCACAATACACATGCTAAGCAAAGCAGGTGTAGGTCTCCACATCCACCAGAGAGGGAGTGAGAGAGGCAGACAGAGGCAAAGTAAAGTCAGGGAAGGCTGGGAGAATAAAACTTAAGTATGTTTGTGTCACATACCTACCAGCACAGGGTATCAAACCCCTGATGACTATATAGTGCTATCACATTTCTATGCAGTTATTGGATGTGCCACATAGGTTACATTTTGAGGAGCCCTCAAAAAATAGTGAGATGGCCACAACGCATTACTGTGCAGGTATCACATACGACACAGGGGTAATACAGAGATATATGGGCAAAGGGTATGTGGAGGTGTCTGACAATGGACAGCATGCTTCACAATGCCAATGGGGGTTGTAGTGAGTGTGAATGTGATCATACACATCATACAACACACACACATACACACAGGGTGCCTGTACTGACATGCATGGGTACATTGCTTCACAGGTGTGTAGCGATTGACTGTGCCAGACAGTTATGCAAGGCTAGGTGATGGGTGTACCTTGGCATCAGCCAACATAAAATTGGTCTGCATTGTGGCTCAGGGGTGTAGTTTCAGGATTTGGCCATACAGGTGGGTATTGTATTCACCATCCATTCACCAGGGTGACTATTGTGTGTGGCCAATGCTGTGCATTGTTTGCCATGTATGTGTTCCTTAGTTCATGACATGGACGGTGTCTGGGATGTCCACACCTCCCACATGCATGTACAGTGACATGTGGCACTGTACCTGGGGTATCTGGCCCATGTTGTATACACATATTATCATCAAATGTGTCAGTTCTGGCCTCATGTGGTGGGAAATGGTAATGGACAGCAGGTTTACCCTGCACCTACATTGATAGCATGATACCAGCATTCCCTATTGTCAGTGGCATTTGTCCATAAAGGACATGTTTTCAGGCATGGTATGCACTTTTTGGGTCACATTTGATGGCACCACAGGTGTTGCAGGTGTCCAGTGGGGAACATGGGGAAGGTGCACTGTCGGCATATATGTGCCTATCAGAAAGATGGACATGGTGCCATGGCCTGTGTAGCTCACTGCAATCACACCATAGTTACTATCAGTGGCCAATATGCAGGGTACTACCAACATAACGGCTGTTGCTTAAGCAAGTGTGTGTGTGTAAGAGACATGGGTTGAGAGTGTTCTCTGGGTAATACTAGGATTGCTAATTTTGTTTGCCTGGCCTTGATGTCACATGCATAGGTATGAATTTGCACCGAGCCTCTCCGCTATTTCACATCTGTTATTCCTGTATGGTGGACATTGTGCTACAACTAGGGCCACCATATAAGAAATTTGCAAAACCCACTCCACATTGAGCCGTTGTTAAACACTCACCCCACCTCAGCTACGAGTTACAAACACAGACAGACACACACACACACACACACACACACACACACACACACACACACACACACACACACAGACGCACACACACCTGTCATGTCTGGGATTAGAACTCCTACCTAACTTTTATTACACTACAGCACTACACAGTTATAGGATGTGCCATGGAGATTACTGAAGTACTCCTTCCCCAAAGGTGTATTGCCCATTGGATGACATCAGCAGGATTGCCAAAGTAGGGCATTTGAATTGTAGTGAGTGTGGCTAGGCTAAACTACATTGCTCCCTACACAGACATTGAAACACACACAAAACACCCACAACCAATATGTGTGGGTATAGAACCCCTAACAGAGTTCTATATCACACTACAGCATGAAGCTCTTATAGGACACACCACAGGAATTACTGGAGTACTCCTTCCCCAAAGGTGTATTTCATAATGAATGACATCAGCAGGATTGCCAAAGTAGGGTATTTGAATTGTAGTTAGTGTGGCTAGGCTAAAATGCATTGCTCCCTACACAGACACTGAAATGCACACAAAACATCCACAACCAATATGTGTGGGTATAGAATCCCTAACAGACTTCTATATCACACTACAGCATGAAGCTGTTATAGGACAAACCACAGGGATTCCTGGAGTACTCCTTCCCCAAAGGTGTATTTCACAATGAATTACATCAGCAGGATTGCAAAATAAGTGTCTTTGAATTGCAGTGAGTGTGGCTAGGCTAAAATACATTGCTCCCTACACAGACATTGAAACACACACAAAACATCCACAACCGACATGTGTGGGTATAGAACCCCCAAAAGAGTTCTATATCACACTACAGCATGAAGCTGTTATAGGACACACCACGGGGATTACTGGAGTACTTCCCCAAAGGTGTATTTCACAATGAATGACATCAGCAGGATTGCCAAAGTAGGGTATTTGAATTGTAGTGAGTGTGGCTAGGCTAAAATGCATTGCTCCCTACACACACACACACACACACACACACACACACACACACACACACACACACACACACACACTTACCATGTCTGAGATTAGAACTCCTCCTAACTAGTTTATCGCACTACAGCAGTACGCAGTTATAGGACATGCCAGAGAGATTACTGGGCTATACCTTTCCGAAAGGTGTATTTCACAGTGCATGACATCAGTAGCCTTCACACAGTAGGGCAGTTGGATTGTAGTGAGTGTGACTAGCCTGAAAAGCATTTTTCTCTCCACAGACGGTGAGACACACACACACACACACACACACACACACACACACACACACACACACACACACACACACACACACAATTGCCACGTCTGGGATTAGAATTCCTACCTAACTACACAATTGGCATGTCTGGGATTAGAATTCCTACCTAACTAGTTTATTACACTACAGCAGTATGCAGGTATAGGACCCACCATGGATATATTACTGGGCAGCAGCTTTGCAAAAGGTGTATTTCACAGTGCATGACATCAGCAGCCTTGACAAAGTAGGTATTTGATTTGTAGTGAGTGTGACTAGCCTAAAAAAGCATTGCTCTCTACACAGACGGTGAGACACACACACACAAACAGTTGCCATGTCTGGGATTAGAATTCCTATCTAACTAGTTTATCACACTACAGCAGTTTTAGGAAGCACCACGGAGATTACTGGCATACAAATTTCACAAGGGTGTATTTCAAAGTGGATGACCTTAGCAGGCTTGTCATAGTACAGCTATAGGAAGGGCAGTATGTGTGCATGGGCCACAACCCATTCATCTAGAGGTTGACACACCACATGCTGACACACACAGGGTTACATTCCACAGGTATGTGTATACAGCTGCTAGATGATTACTTCCTTGTACAGTCATGTTGCACAGATAGCACTTGCACCAAATAGTCCGTCATGCTGACAGATACCAGTGGCTAAGGTCAAAAGTGAGTGACATCCTAACCCCATGTGGTTGTAGCCATTTGGCTGTGTGCTGGGTGGGACAAGCCTCATAATGGAAGGCCCCTTGTGACAGTCACTCTATTCCACACATCTGTGTACATCTACATTTGGCTTATTATAGTGTGTTGTCCTTGGATATATCCCTGCATTCCTATCCAGTGTGTGTGCAAAGCATGAGTGCTGCATACTGAGGAGTGTCTGCACTAACATCTGCAAATGCCAGATATGTCTGGCCACTGTTGCTTGCAGACATGGCCTTCATTTGTTTAAGTATGTGAGCATGCCCAGTATGACCTTTCGGTATGTTGTTGGCTGATATTGCCCTCATTTCTCTAAGTGTGTGAGCATGCCCAGTATGCCATTCTGTGTTGAATGTGTGGATTGATTACAGGTAGTTTGTCCTGCAGTGCAGACATTTGTGTTGTACACCTACAAGTAGCATATTGTTTCTGCAGTGTATCCGTCAATCATTTGGCAATATGGGAACAGACTGTGCAGGGAATAGTGTGTACTGTAGGTGATTGTGTCTGTGTTCTTCAGCTGCATGCTTCTGCTGTTAGCAGAGATATTCAGACATGTACTGTTATAAAAAGTGATGTTTTCCTGCCCTCATGTACTGTCAGGTAGATATTCTTGCTCACAATGGTGACTTGTGTGACAAGGGTGACTGTAGCTGTGTCTGGCATTGTGGGCAGACACCAAAGTATTCATGGTAAGTTATGCCATTCTGGAGGGGGAGCTGCAGACACTTGGTGCTAGGTTTGTGTATTCTGTTCAGCACCTTGGTACAGTGCTGGCAGAGGATCCCATACGTGTCCGCCCATCAACATGGCAGTATGGCCTTATCTTGCTGTGGCAATGCCTCACAGCTGTACAGATTTGCACATGCTAGCCAGAGGCAGGGTCCATAGCTCTGGACATTTACTCTATTGTGGTGTACGGGCAGGTGTGTAGCCACCCATTTATGTGTTTTCAGCCAGGGATAGTCTGCACAGAGTTTGATGCTGGACCCTGCACATTCCATGCTGCCTATGCTCCCATATCCCCCCTCTGTTATTCTAACCTCTTCCATACATTATGCATACGTTCTGTGATACTTTCTCTAAGGGTATCATCACATCACAGGTGTGTGTTAGTGTTGGTCCACAGTTCGTGCAGTGGGACATGGTGGACATGTTACTGTGGTTTGTCCACATGGCCTTGCATATGGCTTAAATGGAGTGTGCTATGTTGTTATTTGGTTGTGCATGACATAACATGCATTGGCAGTACGTGTGAGACATGCTGGCAGGGCCTACCTACAGCTAGGGACACACCTGCATGGGACACCTGCACTGCATGCTGCAGTTTTCCACTATTGCCATATACAGGTGGGGTCGTATTGTACCTGTTCCCCACAGCAGGGATATTGCCAGAGAGGTGCCTGTGGGTAGTATTTGTGTGGCTGGGTGCATGTGTGCTATGGACACTACTTGCATCTGACATACAGATATGCATGGGGCATTGCAGTTATTCTGGCATGTGCGGGTACATCAGCTGATTTCCAATACATCAATCCCATCTCCTTTGTGATCTGCAGTTGTACAGGCAGACATCACCAGTATCCCCTACTACAGATCTTGCTACTGTGATGCATACCTTATGTGTACATATCCAAGGGTGTCACTATTTCACAGTGACACAAGATATACTGTATGTCTGGAGTACTTTCCCCTGTGTACTGCTTGTATATCTAACCCAACAGCCATGCCATGTCAGTCTTTCAGATGGTGACACATATTACCACCATACATTCACAATGGCTTACTGCTTGCATGTGTTATACTGGTGGGGATTGTCTTTGGGACTGCAGTCATGAGGGTTTGCCCCTGTTATCAGCAGTAGTGGGCAATGGCTGCCAGGTCTTACCTCAACATGCATACATACTGACCACTCTCAGACATTATGAAACACATACCATCCTAACACACTCAGACCTGCATATTGTGCAAATGCTACAACCTATCCTGATACCTTGGCCACCTCTGGCCATCTGTGCTCCACTCATATTATACCTACTCATACATGTTACTACTTGTATACACAGGATTGGGGCGGGACAGACCTGAGTGTCACTACATTTCTACACTGGATTGGGGGAAGGGGCAGACCTGTCTGTTTCCACATGTCTTCGTAGGTGTGGGGGGGGGTCACACCTGACTTTTACTACATTTCTACATAGGATTGTGGATGGACACACCTGACTGTTTGTAAGTTTCTACACAGGATGGGGGGGCACACCTGACTGTTACTACATTTCTACACAGGATTGCGGGAACACACCTGACTGTTTTACATGTCTACATGGGAGTGGGTGGGCACACCTGACTCTTACTACATTTCTACACAGGATTGGGGGGGCACACCTGACTGTTACTACATTTCTACATAGCATGGGGGGCACACCTGACTGTTTCTACATATTTAGATAGGAAGTGGGGGCACACCTGGCACATGCACACATTTGCTATGACTGTATCAGTATGTCAGGTACTCCATTTCATTCTGTATTCTAACCTATCATACTGACTAGAGGCATATCAGTGTACTACAGGTCTTAGCTTTGGCTGCCCTGTATATTAGTGTCTGACTTCCTACCCTTCAGAACTAACATCCCATTGCCTGACCTGCTATAGTCTGGTTGTGTAGGCCTGGGGGGAGGTTACCCATAGGCATCATTCAGAGGCCATAGCACAGGCTCTGTTTGGGTTTGTCTACAGCTGTCATGCTGGCTGAGACTTGTTGGGTATGTGAACCTCCTTAACTGGCATGTGTGAGTCATATGGACACTCATGTCATCCAGCACATTTCCTGCAGTGGGTTTTGTCACCCTGTGTAATACTAGCTACTATGGTGACTCCAGTATGTGTTACAGATGTCATGGTGTCACTATGGGTGTCTACTATCTGCTGTCATAACATTCAGCCTCCCAATTCCCTTGCATGCTCACATCCATACCATAGATACAGGTAACAACACATTCTACTCCATTTGGCAATTGGTAGGTTGATTGACTTACCTTGTGGGTGTGCCAGGATTGTGGATGGTGCTGGAGGGCTGCCTATGTCAGATGCACATAGTGCACTTCCTATACATGTTTGAGCACAGGTAGTGTCATGTTTAGCATTCCTTTTACTGTATGTGCGAGTCAGAGAGAGGTGTTATTCCCTGGGTCCCTACTGTGTCAGTGTATGTGCTATGCATTGTCTCTTTGCTGCACACTCAGCATACTGGGCATGCCTCCATCTGCCTACTGGGGCAGGCTCAGGTTGTTCCTCCTCTGAGTCACTCTGTGCCTGTGCAGGCCTTCGCATTGGTGGGGGCCTGTGTGGCCCTGCCCCATGCTGTTCCTGCTGCAGCTGTTTCCGCAGGATCATATTGTGTAGCATGGCACATACCATAACAATTTGGGTACATGTAGCTGGTGAGTACTGCAAGGCTCCACCGGATGTGTCCAGACACTGGAACCATGACTTTAGCATCCCAAACACATGCTCTATTATATGTCTGGTCTGTGTGTGTGCCTTATTATGGCGTTCTTGTTCAGGTGTGTGTGCATTTCTGATGGGTGTCATCAGCCACGGTTCTAGTGTGTAACCAGCATCCCCCACTAGGTGACCGTAGGGGATGTCCCCATTGGCAAATCTATGGTACAGCTGCGTCAGATGCCAAATGTGGGAATTGTTATAGCTTCCAGGGTAGCCAGCACACACATTCATTATAGTGCCCTGGTCATCGCAGATAACCTGGCAGTTGATGGAGGGGATGCCCCTGCGGTTGATGTAGGCCCTAGCCTGATCACCGGGTGGTGCTTTGATGCATATGTGCATGCAATCTATAGCACCCACTACCTCAGGATATTCTGATACTTGGTGGAAGAGACGCATATTGCTGACCAACACCTCACAGGTGTTGAGGAAATATACGTGCTCACCGGCATGTGCTGACATGGCATCCAGGAACTGGTGGAATACTCTGGATGCTGATGCCTGTGAAATCCCTATGATAACCCCAGTTGAGCTTTGGGAGGTACCTGTGGCTAGTATTCCTAGGCCTACACATATTTTGGTATCCACTGGGATGGGTTCTCCTCGGTCAGTTTGGTGTGTCAGGCATGGCCGGCATAGCTCAACAATTTGCTGTAGGAGGTCCCTGTCCACCCTATAGTGATCCACTATCTCCAGCTCAT
Source organism: Protopterus annectens (assembly GCF_019279795.1). NCBI lineage: Eukaryota > Metazoa > Chordata > Ceratodontiformes > Protopteridae > Protopterus > Protopterus annectens. The sequence continues at coordinate 491,992,462 of NC_056745.1, forward strand.
GTAGCTCCTAGTAGGTTACACTGTGTCTGTAAACTCTTCTTCATCTCCTCACTGTGGGTTGATCGGCAGCATTCAGATCTTCACCACCCTCAGCCTCTTGCACATGTTGTTCTATGTTGCCTGCTGCAGCCCCTCTCATTTTGTAGGTTTGTTTGGTAAAAGTTCCCTGCTTGTATACACCGGTGGTGTAGAGTATGGGAAAAACCAGAGGGGAAGGTGTTTGCATAGTTTATAGTAGTGTTCTGGCCTGGGCTGGTCCCCTGCCTGTGTAATTGGCTGATTCTGATACAATTCACCTGCCAGCTATGCTAGTACTCCTTGATTACCTTCATACTGCTGTTTTCCCTTCCCATTGCCTTCCTGTTTAAGCCCGGGGGCATGTCGCACAAACAGAATGCTCAAATGTGCACAGTGCTGCTATTTCTTGGTTTAACTTTTTTTTTCTTCCTTTAAAACCCTGTACATGGCACGCACACCTGCTTAGGTAATGTAAAGAGTGCTAGGCAGATTCAGACACACCCCCTAGCTTAGGTGTGCTAAGCTAGGAGCAAACCCGAGCCACAGGGCTCTAGTCCACTTATAGTATGCCTGACACCCCCCCCCCCCATGATGTCAGCTAACTCCTAGGCTTGCACCAAGCTATTCCTACTCTTACACTGTTGGAACCTGACTAGCATGCTGGAGAAAACTGGGATTCACTATCATTCCCCTCATTTGCATAGGATTGCCTGCTAATGCATAGTTACATATCTCACACTGAGCCTCCTCCCTTAGCAACCCCTACTCACTGGCCATGTTGCCTTCTGCCTGCCATTGACTTGCATGGCAGAATAGTGATTTTACTTAGAATGCTTATTTTAGGTTTATTTTGTTATTTTCCTCCCGATCCCGCTTGCGTGCCGCTGCCCTACACTTAAACAGCTGAGATCAGCTAAAAAAAATAAAAGTTGATTTTTTTTATTTTTTTTTTGGCTGCTTGCAATGCCAATGGCATTATACTTGGCCATTGGCATGCTTCCTAACTGATATGCAGCCTTTATTTGGAGCTGTCACAGCTCTGTTTTGGATTTTGCAGAAATGTACTCGGCTACTAACTGAGTACATTTCTGCAGATTGCACTAGTCCTGCATGGTAGGTTGCAAGCTTCCTGGTTCACAAATTGACCTAATTTGCATGGATTTCTCCTGCAAATGGGGTGATTTGCATACAGGGGCTTAGTCTGTGCAGGACTAGTACATGAACGATCGTGGATGCCCCTGCAGGCTGTTCCTGGATCGCACAGCAGATATATTGCCTGCTGGAGCTCCTGCACTAATCCTGCAAGCTGTGCAAGGCATAGAGAATCCAGGGGATGATGTGCCCAGATTACTTAAGTGAGGAACATAAAGTTCATAGATGTATACTAGGCTAACAACTACCAGGGCCTTTATAAGCTTAGCCACACATCCCAAATGTATCCTGCAGGGGTTTTTTTTAGCTTAGATTTTGTTTTAGAGAAATAGGTGCTAGATGTGGGGTGAATTTCTGATTTCACATCCACCGGTCCAAACTACTGAATATAGTTAGGGAAGAGCTCTGCTTCACATGGATGGAAAGACTGTTGCAGAGGAAGGGAATTCTCTTTGACACATATATGTCCTTCTAACATGCTGTATTTATGTCGAAAGCAACATTCCATTCCCTAGATTGAGTAGTTCTGATGCTATTAACCTTACTGATGTGCAAATGGTCCAGGAGGGATTGGGATTTCTTTAAGTGGAGCATGTCCAACAGCTCTAGGTTTGACATAGCTTTGTATGTTAGGCAGAGATCACCTCTAAGTAGGTGATATGCGACAGAGTAAAGCTGGAGTGTTTTGAGATGGTCTGTGTAGGGCATCTGTTTGAGGCCAGTAATCCTCTTTGTGAGGTATTTCTGTGGCCTTTCCAGTTGCTGTAGATTACTTGTGAGGTACATACCAAAATGGGCATTGTACTCTATAATGGGTCTAATGAGTGATGAGTTGAGGTGAACAATGACCTCTTTTTTCCTGGATGAGAAACCTTTTGTGATGAGGTGTGACACATAAAAGGATTTCCTGACTACTGTGGTGATGTGATTATCAAAGGAGAGACTACTGTCCACCTGTGTCCCAAGGTCTTTTATTACACGTTTGGTGTTAAGTAGACTACCGCCTATGTGGTAGTTCATGGGTACGGAGTTTTTATCGAAAGGGATGACAATGCACTTTTTGGCATTGAGCTTGTGGCAATGGCTTTGACAGCAGGTATCTGTCTCAGTGAGACCCTTTTGTAGGATGTCCACATCATTAGGAGTTTTGATTATGGCTCCTAGTTTGCAGTCATCTGCAAACTTTGTTAGCCAAAGACCTTCTGTGTTAGCCTGTACTTCAGAAAAGTAGATACCAAACAGAAGAGGACCTAGGAGTGAACCCTGTGGTACTCCACTTGTCAATGGTCTGAAGTTGGATTTAGAGTCTGCTACTTTCACAGTGTGGGTTCTGTCAGTGAGCCAGTTGGCAACCCATCTTGTGACATAGGGATTTATACCTTGTTTAGTGAGTTTATCTGTAATTCCAGAGTGGGGATGGTGTCAAAAGCCTTGGTGAGATCTAGATAGGCTGTGTAAACCATTTTACCCTCATCTACAGCTTTGGTGACCGCTTCAAAGAAGTCTATCAGGTTTAGGAGACATGATCTGCTTTTTACAAACCCGAAGTGGGTAGGGTCCAGAGTTTGGAGATTACCAAAGTCATTGTTTATAAGTTCCATGATGATACATTCCATAGCCTTGCAGACCAGGCTCATCAGGCTAATGGGGTGGTAGTTCCCGTGATCCATGGTGGCTCCGTCTTTGTGGAGTGGGATAACCATTGCTGTGTGCCATTCAGTGGGCATAAAGCCTGAGGTGAGGCTATGATTAAATGTGGTATTTTGGTGGGGTGCCAGTTTGTTCTGTAGTTCATGTAGAATGCAGCCTGGGATGTTGTCAGGTCCCATGGATGCTGTGTTTTTGGCTTTGGAGAGTGTGTTTTTTACCTGTGCAGCCATGATTATAGGAACTTTGCATTCTTCCGGTATAGAGATGGGCCCTTTAGGGGATGAGAGAAGGGTAAAGTTAGCACTGAGCCTATCTGCCAGGATGTTGGCAATATCAGTTGGTTCTGTATATTTAGTGTCATTGTGCTGTAACGCAGAGCAGATCTGAGTGTTGCCATTGAGATTCTTGACTTAGCTATAGAATGCTTTGTGGTTGTCTTTAGAATCAGTAGCGATTTTGTTTTCATAACTAGCTTTGGAGGATTTTATGAGGGATCTCATCTTCTTACTGAGGCTGACGATGGAGTTCCTCCAATCATGGGATTTTACTCTCTTTTGCAATAGTTTCTTTCTTCTGTTGTAGAGTTTGTTTATGGCAGGGGACCACCAGATTGGCTTACTTTTTTTGGAGGATAGCAACTTGATTCTGTAAGGGATTGCACAATCCATGCATTTGTGTAAGTGCTTATAAAGTGCAACTGTGTAGGATTCAGCAGTTGTACCTCTATTGTCCATCAGCATGGGTGTTGTGAAGTTTGCCACTTCTGGCTTAAAAAGCGTGAAGTTGGCTTTGGAGAAATGTTTTATGGTTGTTTCCCTAATGGGGGGAGGAGGTGGGATGCAGATGTCTAGGGTGATTTGTTGTGGTCAGATTTGACCAACGAGGAATTGACATCTGGTGTGGAACACTAGTTGCCCATGTTTGTAATGACCAGGTCTAGGATATTGCTGCCCCTGGTGGGGGTGTGAATAAGTTGATCCAAGGCGTTGGAATTTATGAATTCCAGAAAATGTTGAGTACAAGAGCTGGTACATGAGTAGTCTTCCCAGTTATTGGCAGGGTAGTTGAAATCCCACATTATTAGAGTGTTAGGTTGTACCCTAATATTTTTCAATGTATCAAGAAATGAGAATTGGGAATCCTGGGGCATGGTGGGGGATCTGTAGTAAGTTACAATTTGGATTGCGGTCTTGCCCAGAGTTAGTTGCACTTGGATAATCTCGGATGCATTATGCTGAGTAACTAGCCTGGAGGTGTGGATATCCTTAATGAGTTTGGACACGCCTCCAACTTTAGTGCTTCAGTCCAGGTTTGGTGGCCAAAAGGTGTGGTATGAATTATAGCCTGGTAATGCAGGGGTGCTCTCTGGAGCCTTGAACCAGGTCTCTGTCACTGCACAGATGTCAATGTTCTCCATTTTAAGGAGTTCCTCAAGTGAGTGCATTTTGAGGTTTAAACTTCTAGCATTAAGTAGCATTACCCTCAGATTTTTCTTGCTTGTACCTGTTATGGTGGTGAATTTGTCATTTGAATCTTGCCTAAAAAAGGCACTATAGGGGTGGCAAGAGCCTTAGCCATTATCCGGAATCACAAGGACGACAGGTGCAGGCCATCTCTGGCAAATCATCATGGTTGTCAGTTATGTCATCCCAGGCAGACAGATACTGGATCCCCTTAGAATGACACCAGAAGCTTAGCCAATTGTTGAAGTCAGTCATTTTGTCCTTGTACTGTGGTACCATTCTGGGTGATGGCAGGATGCTACTCAGGGCTAGGGTCATAACTGCCTGGGCTACAAGATCGGACAGCTCCTCCATGTCTCTTTTCATGTAGTCCAGGAAGGTATATCTCAGGTCATTCACACCAAAATGGACAATGACAGTGTCATATTTGTACTTGTTGTGGAGTGACCTGAGTGCATGAGTTATGTGGTGGATCCTGGCACCTGACATGCAGCTGACAGTAACTTTCTCCTTCTTTAGCCTGGTGAGTGGAACATCAGTGTGCCTGACTATAGAGTCACCTATGACTAGAGTGTTGGGTATGTTGTTATGCCTTATGGGCTGTGGTTGAGTGGCACACTGAGTGTGTGGGCTTTGTGTCATTTGGGTTGTGTTGGTGGCTGGAGGTTGCTTGCATTTCTGCTTAAGATGTAGCTGTTGCTTGGGTAGATTTTTTTTTGAGTGCCTCCACAAATGTAGGTGTGTGTTTTGTGTTTCTATGTGTGCGTGTTTTGGTGGTGTAGGTTTTGAGGAACTATGTGATGAGTGCGGTGTGGTGCAAGTGTTTACCTTCTCCTCTTCACTGTCTAGTCCAGTCTTTGGTGAAAAGAGCTTAGCTTCCGGTTTGGCTATATAAGTGCATCTCTCACAGTTTGTACTGTTGAGTGGTAGGAGGAGAGGGTTGTCTATGTATATGAGGCAATTGCTGCATTGCCCCAAGATGCCCAGATTCATCAGGTAGACAGGTGAAAATACAGGGAGCTGACCCTTAGACATACTTGGATAGGTGCTTATTTATTAAGTAGCAAAAACTATTTTCCTCTAGACAAGTGAGGAAAGTTGAGTGCTGTAGTAATTTGTAGCTTATTTGGTGCTTACAATTAGTTCTGAAAAAGTGTTGAGGTCAAAGAAACAGATATGAGTGCTAAAACAAGAAAACTAGCTAGTTCCAAGAAACAAAATTAACCTAGAAGGCTTCCCTCCAACACAGAAAGGCTTGGGGGCTAAGAAGCTTAGAAACAGTCCTGGATACAGCAAATCTGTATCTGGACTAGACAACTTACAGGAAAGGAAGGAAACAAGCTTCAATTTTTTTTTGTAAAGTGGAAAGGGGAAAAGAGGAGCAGAAAGTAACTGGGTTGGCTTTCTGAAATGTTCTCACTGGATAAGGTAGAATGAGGTAATGACACTAGACTGGGAGGAGTGTCCCCGATCAAATTTACAGTAGGGATGGGAAACTGCAAAACCACCAAGTATAAAAACACCACATCAATAGGGAGGGAGAGTGGGAAACAAAAATCAGAACAAACAAATCCAACCAGATGCTTAACAAGTGTAGAATATTTCTAGTTAATACCTCACACACAGTGAAACTAGCTAGCAAAGTATATGCAGACAAATAAAAGTGCTATAAATAACTAAGAAATAAGCAAAAAACAGGATACTTAATGTTATATATCACAGATTAGGTGGCTCAGAGCCCTTCCTCTGACTTCCTCCGATTTGCTCAGTGTGAAATGGTAAAAACACTCACAAGTTAACTTCTTAAGTACAAAGTTCAAACCTGAAACAACTTTAAAAAAAGCTTATAAGAATCAATGAGATCCTTCCTCCAAGGCATAGTCCAGGCATCCACAGTCAGCCAATGACCACAAACAATTCACTCTCACTGAAATGCTATACTGGCTTTGGCTAAGCTATGATGGCCTGGAACATGTACTCAGACACACAACATCTACAACAAACAACAAGGCTGAAAACACAAGCATGAATATTGACAATGCTACACTGCCAACACTACTTACCAAGAAAAAAAATGGCAGAAATGTTTAAACAGATAAAGAATCAAGGAGACTCTACAGAATGCTTTTAAATGCAAACAAGTTATATGATACACTTCTAGCAGGAAAGCAGAAAAAACAAACCCAACCAGATGCATAACAAATGTAGAAATGTTCTAGTTAATCCCTCACACACAGTGAAACTAGCTAAGAAAGTATATGCAGACAAATAGAAGTGCTATAAATAACACAGAAATAAGCAAAAAACAGGATTCTTAATGTTATATATCACAGATTAGTTGGCTCAGAGCCCTTCCTCTAACTTCCTCCGATTAGCTCAGTGTGAAATGGCAGAAACACTCACAAGTTAACTTCTTAAGTAACAAAGTTGAAACCTGAAACAACTTTAAAAAAGCTTGAAAGAACCAATGAGGTGCTTACTCCAAGGCTTAGTCCAGGTAACCCCAGTCAGCCAATGACCACAAACAATTCACTCTCACTGAAATGCAACACTGACTTTGGCTAAGCTATGATGGCCTGGAAAATGTGTTCAGACACAAAGCCTCTTCAAACAAACAACTAGGCCCAAAGCATAAGCCTGAATATGGACAATGCTACACTACCAACTCTACTTAGGTAGAAAAAAACTACAGAAATGTTTAAACAGATAAAGGATAAAGGAGACTCTAGAGAATGCTTTTAAATGCAAACAAGTTAGAATAAACAAACTCAACCAGATGCTTAACAATTGTAGAAAAATTCTAATTAATACCTAACACACTGTGAAACTAGCTAGCAAAGTATATGCAGACAAATAAAAGTGCTATAAATAACTCAGAAATAAGCAAAAGAAGGATACTTCATGTTATATATCACAGACTAGTTGGCTCAGAGCCCTTCCTCTGACATCCTCCACTTAGCTCAGTGTGAAATTGCAGAAACACTCACAAGTTAACTTCTTAAGTAACAAAGTTGAAACCTGAAACAACTTTAAAAAAAGCCTGAAAGAACCAATGAGGTGCTTACTCCAAGGTGTAGTCCAGGAATCCCCAGTCAGCCAATGACCACAAACAATTCACTCTCACTGAAATGCTATACTGGCTTTGGCTAAGCAATGATGGCCTGGAACATGTGCTCAGACACACAGCCTCTATTAACAAACAACTAGACCCAAACCACAAGCCTGAATATGGACAATGCTACACTATCAACACTACTTAGGTAGAAAAAAACTGCAGAAATGTTTTAACAAATAAATGATCAAGAAGACTCTAGAGAATGCTTTTAAATGCAAACAAGTTATATGATACACTCCTAGCAGGAAATCAGAACAAACAAACCCAACCAGATGCTTAACAATTGTACAAAAATTCTAGTTAATACCTAACACACTGTGAAACTAGCTAGCAAAGTATATGCAGACAAATAAAAGTGCTATAAATAACTCAGAAATAAGCAAAAGAAGGATACTTAATGTTATATATCACAGACTAGTTGGCTCAGAGCCCTTCCTCTGACATCCTCCACTTAGCTCAGTGTGAAATTGCAGAAACACTCACAAGTTAACTTCTTAAGTAACAAAGTTGAAACCTGAAACAACTTTAAAAAAAGGTTGAAAGAACCAATGAGATCCTTACTCCAATGCATAGTCCAGGCATCCACAGTCAGCCAATGACCACGAACAATTCTCTCTCACTGAAATGCTATACTGACTTTGGCTAAGATATGATGGCCTGGAACATGTGCTCAGACAGACAGCCTCTACTAACAAACAACTAGTCCCAAAACACAAGCCTAAATATGGACAATGCTACATTACAAACACTACTTAGATAGAAAAAAAACTGCAGAAATGTTTAAACAGATAAAGGATCAAGCAGACTCTAGAGAAAGCTTTTAAATGCAAAGTTATATGATACACTTCTAGCAGGAAATCAGAACAAACAAACCCAACCAGATGCTTAACAATTGTCGAAAATTTCTAGTAAATATCTCTCACACAGTGAAACTAGCTAGCAAAGTATATGCAGACAGATAAAAGTGCTCTAAATAACTCAGAAATAATAAAAAAACAGGATACATCATGTTATATATCACAGATTAGTTGGCTCAGAGACCTTCCTCTAATTTCCTCTGATTAGCTCTGTGAAATGGCAGAAATACTCACAAGTTAACTTTTTAAGTAACAAAGAAACCTGAAACAACTTTAAAAAATGGTTGAAAGAACCAATGAGGTGCTTACTCAAAGGCGTAGTCCAGGAATCCCCAGTCAGCCCATAACCACAAGCAATTCACTGTCACTGAAATGTTATACTGGCTTTGGCTAAGCTATGATGGCCTGGAACATGAGCTCAGACACACAGCCTCTATTAACAAACAACTAGGCCCAAAACACAAGCCTGAATATGGACAATGCTACACTACCAACACTACTTAGGTAGAAAAAAACTGCAAAAATGTTTTAACAGATAAAATATCAAGAAGACTCTAAAGAATGCTTTTAAATGCAAACAAGTTATATGACACACTCCTAGCAGGAAATCAGAACAAACAAACCCAACCAGATGCTTAACAATTGTAAAAAAAAACTTAGTTAATACCTCACACACAGTGAAACTTGCTAGCAAAGTCTATGCAGGCAAATAAAAGTGCTATAAATTACTCAGAAATAAGCAAAAAACACAATACTTAATTTTATATATCACAGATTATTTGGCTCAGATCCCTTCCTCTACCTTCCTCTGATTAGCTCAGTATGAAATGGCAGAAACACTCACAAGTTAACTTCTTAAGTAAAAAAGTTGAAATCTGAAACAACTTTAAAAAACATTTGAAAGAACCAATGAGGTGCTTACTCCATTGCGTAATCCAGGCAACCCAAGTCAGCCAATGACCACAAACAATTCACTCTCACTGAAATGCTATACTGGCTTTGGCTAAGCTATGATGGCCTGTAACATGAGCTCAGACAAAAAGCCTCTTCTAGCAAACAACTAGGCCCAAAACACAAGCCTGAATATGCACAGTGCTACACTACCAACACTACGTAGGTAGAAAAAAAACTGCAGAAGTGTTTAAACAGATAAAGGATCAAAGAGACTGTAGAGAATGTTTTTAAATGCAAACAAGTTATATGATACACTCCTAGCAGGAAATCAGAACAAACAAACCCAACCAGATGCTTAACAATTGTAGAACATTTCTAGTTATTACTTCACATACAGTGAAACTTGCTAGCAAAGTATATGCAGACAAATAAAGTGCTATAAATAACTAAGAAATAAGCAAAAAAAACAGGATACTTAATGTTATATATCACAGATTAGGCGGCTCAGAGCCCTTCCTTTGACTTCCTCCGATTAGCTCAGTGTGAAATGGCAAAACACTCACACGTTAACTTCTTAAGTACAAAGTTTAAACCTGAAACAACTTTAAAAAAAGATTGAAAGAACCAGTGAATAGTCCAGGCATCCACAGTCAGCCAATGACCAAAAACAATTCACTCTCACTGAAATGCTATACTGGCTTTGGCTAAGCTATGATGGCCTGGAACATGTGCTCAGACACACAGCCTCTACAAACAAACAACAAGACCGAAAACACAAGCCTGAATATGGACAATGCTACACTACAAACACTACTTAGAAAAAAAACTGCAGAAATATTTAAACAGATAAAGGATCAAGCAGACTCTAGAGAATGCTTTTAAATGCAAACAAGTTATATGATACACTTCTAGAAGGAAATCAGAACAAACAAACCCAACCAGATGCTTAACAATTGTCGAATATTTCTAGTTAATACCTCACACACAATGAAACTAGCTAGCAAAGTATATGCAGACAGATAAAAGTGCTCTAAATAACTCAGAAATAATCAAAAAACAGGATACATCATGTTATATATCACAGATTAGTTGGCTCAGAGCCCTTCCTCTGACTTCCTCTGATTAGCTCTGTGAAATGGCAGAAACACTCACAAGTTAACTTTTTAAGTAACAAAGTTGAAACCTGAAACAACTTTAAAAAAGCTTGAAAGAACCAATGAGGTGCTTACTCAAAGGCGTAGTCCAGGAATCCCCAGTCAGCCAATGACCACAAACAATTCACTCTCACTGAAATGCTATACTGGCTTTGCCTAAGCAATGATGACCTGGAACATGTGCTCAGACACACAGCCTCTATTAACAAACAACTAGGCCCAAAACACAAGCCTGGATATGGACAATGCTACACTACCAACACTACTTAGGTAGAAAAAAAACTGCAGAAATGTTTTAACAGATAAAAGATCAAGAAGACTCTAGAGAATGCTTTTAAATGCAAACAAGTTATATGATACACTCCCAGCATTAAATCAGAACAAACAAACCCAACCAGATGCTTAACAATTGTAAAAAAATTCTAGTTAATACCTCACACACAGTGAAACTAGCATGCAAAGTATATGCAGACAAATAAAAGTGCTATAAATAACTGAGAAATAAGCAAAAAACAGGATACTTCATGTTATATATCACAGATTAGTTGACTCAGAGCTCTTCCTCTGACTTCCTCAGATTAGCTCTGTGAAATGGCAGAAACATTTACAAGTTAACTCTTTAAGTAAAAAAGTTGAAACCTGAAACAACTTTAAAAAATGGTTGAAAGAACCAATGAGATGCTTACTCAAAGGCGTAGTCCAGGAATCCCCAGTCAGCCAATGACCACAAGCAAGTCACTCTCACAGAAATGCTATACTATCTTTGGCTAAGCTATGATGGCCTGGAACATGAGCTCAGACACAAAGCCTCTTCTAACAAACAACTAGGCCCAAAACACAAGCTTGAATATGCACAATGCTACACTACCAACACTACTTGGGTAGAAAAAAACTGCAGAAGTGTTTAAACAGATAAAGGATCAAAGAGACTGTAGAGAATGTTTTTAAATGCAAACAAGTTATATGATACACTCTTAGCAGGAAATCAAAACAAACAAACCCAACCAGATGCTAAACAATTGTAAACAAATTCTAGTTAATACCTCACACACAGTGAAACTAGCTAGCAAAGTCTATGCAGACAAATAAAAGTGCAATAAATAACTCAGAAATAAGCAAAAAACAGAATACTTAATTTTATATATCACAGATTATTTTGCTCAGATCCCTTCCTCTAACTTTCTCTGTTTAGTTCAGTGTGAAATGGCAGAAACACTCACAAGTTAACTTCTTAAGTAAAAAAGTTGAAATCTGAAACAACTGTAAAAAAAAATTGAAAGAACCAATAAGGTGCTTACTCCATTGCGTAGTCCAGGCAACCCAAGTGAGCCAATGACCACAAACAATTCACTCTCACTGAAATGCTATACTGGCTTTGGCTAAGCTATGATGGCCTGGAACATGAGCTCAGACACAAAGCCTCTTCTAACAAACAACTAGGCCCAAAACACAAGCCTGAATATGCACAATGCTACACTACCAACACTACTTAGGTAGAAAAAAATTGCAGAAGTGTTTAAACAGGTAAAAGATCAAAGAGACTGTAGAGAATGTTTTTAAATGCAAACAAGTTATATGATACACATAGCAGGAAATCAGAACAAACAAATCCAACCAGATACTTAACAATTGTAGAAAATTTCTAGTTATTACTTCACATACAGTGAAGCTTTCTAGCAAAGTATATGCAGACAAATAAAAGTGCCATAAATAACTAAGAAATAAGCAAAAAACAGGATACTTAATGTTATATATCGCAGATTAGGTGGCTAAGAGCCCTTCCTCCGACTTCCTCCGATTAGTTCAGTGTGAAATGGCAAAACACTCACAAGTTAACTTCTTAAGTACAAAGTTTAAGCCTGAAACAACTTTAAAAAAAGGTTGAAAGAACCAATGAGATCCTTACTCCAATGCATAGTCCAGGCATCCACAGTCAGCCAATGACCACAAACAATTCTCTATCACTGAAATGCTATACTGGCTTTGGCTAAGATATTGTGACCTGGAACACGAGCTCAGACAGACAGCCTCTACTAACAAACAACTAGTCCCAAAACACAAGCCTAAATATGGACAATGCTACACTACAAACACTACTTAGATAGAAAAAAACTGCAGAAATGTTTAAACAGATAAAGGATCAAGCAGACTCTAGAGAATGCTTTTAAATGCAAAGTTATATGATACACTTCTAGCAGGAAATCAGAACAAACAAACCCAATCAGATGCTTAACAATTGTCGAAAATTTCTAGTAAATACCTCTCACACAGTGAAACTAGCTAGCAAAGTATATGCAGACAGATAAAAGTGCTCTAAATAACTCAGAAATTATAAAAAACAGGATACATCATGTTATATATCACAGATTAGTTGGCTCAGAGCCCTTCCTCTAATTTCCTCTGATTAGCTCTGTGAAATAGCAGAAAAACTCCCAAGTTAACTTTTTAAGTAACAAAGTTGAAACTTGAAACAACTTTAAAAAAAGCTTGAAAAAAACCAATGAGGTGCTTACTCAAAGGCATAGTCCAGGAATCCCCAGTCAGCCAATGACCATAAACAATTCACTCTCACTGAAATGCTATACTGGCTTTGGCTAAGCAATGATGGCCTGGAACATGTGCTCAGACACACAGCCTCTATTAACAAACAACTAGGCCGAAAACACAAGCCTGAATATGGACAATGCTACACTACCAACACTACTTAGATAGCAAAATACTGCAGAAATGTTTAAACAGATAAAGGATCAAGCAGACTCTAGAGAATCTATTTAAATGCAAACAAGTTATATGATATACTCGTAGCAGGAAATCAGAACAAACAAACCTAACCAGATGCTTAACAATTGTAGAAAAAGCTTAAAAGAACCAATGAGATGTTTACTCCAAGGCGTAGTCCAGGCAACAACAGTCAGTCAATGACCACAAGTAATTCACACTCACTGAAATGCTATACTGGCTTTGGCTAAGCTATGATGGCCTGGAACATGTGCTCAGACACACAGCCTCTACTAACAAACAACTAGGCCCAAAATACAAGCCTGAATATGGACAATCCTATACTTCCAACACTATTTAGCTAGAAAAAAACTGCAGAAATGTTTAAACAGATAAAGAATCAAGAAGACTCTAGAAAATGTTTTTAAATGCAAACAAGTTATATGATGCACTCCTAGCAGGAAATCAGAACAAACAAACCCAACCAGATGCTTAACAATTGTCGAAAATTTCTAGTTAATACCTCACACACAGTGAAACTAGCTAGCAAAGTATATGCAGACAAATAAAAGTGCTATAAATAATTCAGAAATAAGCGAAAAACAGGATAGTTAATGTTATATATCACAGATTAGTTGGCTCAGAGCCCTTCCTCTGACTTCCTCTGATTAGATCAGTGTGAAATGGAAGAAACACTTGCACGTTAACTTCTTAAGTAACAAAGTTGAAACATGAAACAGCTTTAAAAAAAGCTTGAAAGAACCAATGAGGTGCTTACTCCAAGGAGTAGTCCAGGCAACCCCAGTCAGCCAATGACCACAAACAATTCACTCTGAAATGCTATACTGGCTTTGGCTAAGATATGATGGCCTGGAACATGTGCTCAGACACACAGCCTCAACTAACAAACAACTAGGCCCAAAACACAAGCCTGAATATGGACAATGCTACACTACCAACACTACTTAGGTAGAAAAAAACTGCAGAATAGTTTAAACAGATAAAGGATCAAGAAGACTCTACACAATGCTTTTAAATGCAAACAAGTTATATGATACACTCCTAGCAGAAAATCAGAACAAACAAACCCAACCAGATGCTTAAAAATGTAGAAAAAATCTTGTTAATACCTTACACACAGTGAAACTAGCTAGCAAAGTATATGCAGACAAATAAAAGTGCTATAAATAACTCATAAATAAGCAAATAACAGGATACTTAATGTTATATATCATAGATTAGTTGGCTCAGAGTGCTTGCTCTGACTTCCTCCGATTAGCTCAGTGTGAAATGGCAAAAACACTCACAAGTTGATTTCTTAAGTAACAAATTGAAACCTAAAACAACTTTATAAATAGCTTGAAAGAACCAATGAGGTGCTTACTCCAAGGCATAGACCAGGCAACCTCAGTCAGTCAATGACCACAAACAATTCACTCTCACTGAAATGCTATACTGGCTTTGCCTAAGCTATGATGGCCTGGAACATGTGCTCAGACACACAGCCTCAACTAACAAACAACTAGGCCAAAAACACAAGCCTGAATATGGACAATGCTACACTACCAACACTACTTAGGCAGAAAAAAACTGCAGAATAGTTTAAACAGATAAAGGATCAAGAAGACTCTACACAATGCTTTTAAATGCAAAAAAGTTATATTTTACACTCCTAGCAAGAAATGAGAACAAACAAACATAACCAGAAGCTTAAAAATTGTAGAACATTTCTTGTTAATACTTCACACACAGTGAAACTAGCTAGCAAAGTATATGCAGACAAATAAAAGTGTTATAAATAACTCATAAATAAGCAAATAAAGGATACTTAATGTTATATATCACTGATTATTTGGCTCAGAGTGCTTCCTCTGACTTCCTCTGATTAGCTCAGTGTGAAATGGCAAAAACACTCACAAGTTGATTTCTTAAGTAACAGAGTTGAAACCTGAAACAACTTTATAAAAAGCTTGAAAGAACCAATGAGGTGCTTACTCCAATGTGTAGTCCAGGCAACCTCAGTCAGTCAATGACCACAAACAATTCACTCTCACTGAAATGCTATACTGGCTTTGGCTAAGCTATGATGGCCTGGAACATATGCTCAGACACGCAGCCTCTACTAACAAACAACTAAGCCCAAAACGCAAGCCTGAATATGGACAATGCTATACTACCAACACCACTAAGATAGAAAAGTATTACTCAATGCCAGAAGTCTAATTCTCAAAAAGCACGCACTCAAGGCACTCCTCAATATAGAGAAAATCAATATATGTGCAGTAACTGAAACCTGGTTTAAGGTTCCAGAGAGCACCCCAGCACTACCAGACTACAATTCATACCATACATTTTGGCCACAGAACCCAAACCGAAATACAAAAGGTGGGGGTGTATCCATATTCATCAAGGATACCCACACCTCCAGGTTAGTAGCAAAGCACGATGCTTCAGAGTTCATCCACGTGCAACTAACAATGGGCAAAACTGCAATTCAAATTGTAGCTTGCTACAGATAACCCACCATGTCCCAGGACCCCATTTCATGTTTCTGGAAACACTGGGAAACATAAAGGTCCTACCAAACAGCCTAATATTGGGTGATTTCAATTACCCAAACAATAACTCGGAGAACTACTCAAGTACTAACTCCCTTGCCCAACTTTTCCTAGAATTCATAAACTCAAACACCCTGGTTCAACTGGTCAGCACTCCCACCAGACTTGGCAACATTTTGGACCTGGTCATCACCAACATGGGCGACCAGTGTTCCACACCAGAGGTCAACCCCTCGCTGGTTAGAATTGACCATAAACAAATCACTTTGGATATCCATATTCCGCCCCCACCCCCAGACAAGTAAATCACAATGAAAAACTTTTCAAAAACAAACTTTGCGTTACTTAAGACCAAGGTGGAAAGTTTCAAAGCCCCCATGCTGAAGGATAACACTGTCCAATCTGAAAATTCCTTTGCTAATGCCTTCTACGGGCAGCTACAAGAATGCATGGATCATGCCATCCCAAGCAAAACTAAGACTCACTCCTCTAAGAAAAGAAAACCAGTCTGGTGGACTCCTGCCATAAACAAGCTATACAATAGAAGGAAGAAACTAGTACAGTAAAGAGTAAAATCCCAAGAAGGGAAGACATCCCGGATCAGTATCAGCAAGAAACTACGATCCCTCATAATATCATCCAAGGCAAGCTTGAAAGAAAAATTGCCAAGGACTCCAAAGATAACCACAAGCTATTCTTTAGCCATGTCAAGAATCTAAGTGGCAATGCTCAGATCTGCTCGGAGTTAGTGCAGAATGGCACAAAATACACTGAACCGATCGATATCACCAACATCCTGGCAGACAGATACAGTGCAAACTTCACCCCTCTCACCCCCAAAAGGGTCCATAACCATACCAAAAGAATGTAGAGTCCCTGAAATCACAGACACTCAGGTTAAAACAGCCCTCTCCAAAGCCAAAAACACAGCATCAATGGGACAGGACAGTGTCCCAGGTTGTATCCTAGATGAGCCCAAAGATGAACTAACCCCTCACCTAGACACACTGTTCAAACTCAGCCTCTCCACAGGCTACATACCCCTAGAGTGGTGCACAGCAATGGTTATTCTGCTCCACAAAGGTGGAGCCCCAACTGACCCCAGGAACTATCGCACTAAAAGCCTGACTAGCTTGGTCTGCAAGGCTATGGAGTGCATCATCACGAAATTCATTAACAGAGACATTGGGAACCTTCAAACACTGGACCCTACCCAGTTTGGCTTTGTTAAGGGCAGATCATGCCTCCTAAACCTGGTGGACTTCTCTGAGAGAGTTATCAAGGCTCTAGATGAGGGAAAGTTGGTACACACAGCTGACCTAGACCTCACTAAGGCCTTCAACATCATTCCCCATTCTGGTATTATAGACAAGCTTACCAGCCTGAACATAAACCCCTACATCACAAGATGGGTTGCCAACTGGCTCAAGGACAGAACCCACATGGTGAGAGTTGCGAGAGCTAGATCCGACTCTAAACTGGTTACAAGTGGCGTTCCCCAGGGCTCAGTGCTAGGATCCCTCCTGTTCAGCATATACTTGTAAGATGCACAGGCAAGCACAGGAGGACTATGGCTGACCAAGTTCACAGACGACTGCAAACTAGGGGCTATAATTGACTCTCCGGCTGACACAGACATCCTCCAAAAGGGTCTCACTGAGATGGATACCTGGTATCAAAATCATGGCCTCGAGCTAAATGCCAAAAAGTGCATAGTCATCCCCTTTGGAAAAAACAAAGTACCCACAAACTAACCCATAGGTGGTAGTCCCCTAAATATGGAAGACGTAATAAGGAATCTTGGGACCCAAGTAGATAGTAATCTCACCTTTGATAATCACATTGCCAAAGTGGTTGGAAAATCCTTGTACGTGGCCCACCTAATCACAAAAGGGTTCACATCTGGATCAAAAGAGGTCATTGTGCCCCTCTACTCATCACTCATCAGACCCATCGTAGAGTATAACGCCCCATTTGGGATGTACCTTACAAGACACCTGCAACAGCTCGAAAGACCACAGAAGTACCTCACCAAGAGGATCAATGGCCTCAAACAGATGCCCTATGCAGCTCGACTGAAGAATCTCCAGTTGTACTCGGTTGCATACCGCCTACTCAGAGGTGATCTCTGCCTGACATACAAGGCCATGTCCAACCCAGAATCGATGGACATGCTCCACCTAAAGAAAACCTTATCCCCTTGAGCCACATGCTCTAGGGATCTAAACCTCACCACAACAATAAACAGGACATGCTGGAGAGATAGATTCCTGTCCCAGAGACTTCCCATGCTTTGGAACAAGATCCCAATCTACATTAGGCAGAGCAACGTGCTAACACTCTTCAAAAGAAACCTTGACGAGTGGATGGGAAACATAACGTTTACCTCGGGGATCACTTCAGTGGCTCTGCTGGACAGACTGATGGGGACTGCAGGGACTGGACAGACAAACTTTTAAAAAAGCTTGAAACAACCAATGAGGTGCTTACTCCAAGGTGTAGTCCAGGCAACCCCAGTCAGCCAATGACCAGAAACAATTCACTCTCAGTGAAATGCAATACTGGTTTGGCTAAGCTATGATGGCCTGGAACATGCGCTCAGACAGACAGCCTCTACTAACAAACAACTAGGCCCAAAACACAAGCCTGATATGGACAATGCTACACTACCAACACTACTTAGGTAGAAAAAAACTGCAGAAATGTTTAAACAGATAAAGGATCAAGCAGACTCTAGAGAATGCTTTTAAATGCAAATAAGTTATATGATACACTCCTAGCAGAAAACAAGAACAAACAAACCCAACCATATGCGTAACAATTGTAAAAAAAAATATTAGTTAATACCTCACACACAGTGAAACTAGCTAGCAAAGTATATGCAGACAAATAAAAGTGTTCTAAATAACTCAGACATAAGCAAAAAACAGGATACTTCATGCTATATATCACCGATTAGTTGGCTCAGAGCCCTTCCTCCGACTTCCTCCGATTAGCTCTGTGAAATGGCAGAAAGTTAACTTTTTAAGTAACAAAGTTGAAACCTGAAACAACTTTAAAAAAAGCTTGAAAGAACCAATGATGTGCTTACTCCATTGCGTACTCCAGGAATCCCCAGTCAGCCAATGACCACAAATAATTCACTCTCACTGAAATGCTATACTGGCTTTGGCTAAGCAATGATGGCATGGAACATGTGCTCAGACACACAGCCTCTATTAACAAACAACTAGGCCCAAAAAACAAGCAAGAATATGGACAATGCTACACTACCAACACTACTAAGGTAGAAAAAAAATGCAGAAATGTTTAAACAGATAAAGGATCAAGCAGACTCTAGAGAATGCTTTTAAATGCAAATAAGTTATATGATACACTCCTAGCAGGAAATAAGAACAAACAAACCCAACCATATGCATAACAATTGTAAAAAAAAATATTAGTTAATACCTCACACACAGTGAAACTAGCTAGCAAAGTATATGCAGGCAAATAAAAGTGCTATAAATAACTCAGAAATAAGCAAAAAACAGAATACTTAATTTTATATATCACAGATTAGTTGGCTCAGATCCCATCTTCTGATTTCCTCTAATTAGCTCAATGTGAAATGGCAGAAACACTCACAAGTTAACTTCTTAAGTACAAAGTTGAAACCTGAAACAACTTTAAAAAAAGCTTGAAAGAACCAATGAGGTGCTTACTCCAAGGTGTAGTACAGGCATCCCCAGTCAGCCAATGACCACAAGCAATTCACTCTCACTGAAATGCTATACTGGCTTTGGCTAAGCTATGATGGCCTGGAACATGTGTTCAGACACACAGCCTCTACAAACAAACAACTAGGCCCAAAACACAAGCCTGAATATGGGCAATGCTACACTACAAACACTATTTAGGTAGAAAAAAACTGCAGAAATGTTTAAACAGATAAAGTATCAAGGAGACTCTAGAGAATGCTTTTAAATGCAAACAAGTTATATGATACACTCCTAGCAGGAAATCAGAACAAACAAACCCAACCAGATGCTTAACAATTTTCGAAAATTTCTAGTTAATACCTCACACACAGTGAAACTAGATCGCAAAGTATATGCAGACAAATAAAAGTGCTATGAATAACTCAGAAAACGGAATAGTTAATTTTATATATCACAGATTAGTTGGCTCAGATCCCTTCCTCTAACTTCTTCCAATTAGTTCAGTGTGAAATGGCATAAACACTTGCACGTTACTTTCTTAAGTACAAAAGTTGAAATCTGAAACAACTTTAAAAAAAGTTTGAAAGAACCAATGAGGTGCTTACTCCATTGCGTAGTCCAGGCAACCCAAGTCAGCTAATGACCACAAACAATTCACTCTCACTGAAATGCTATACTGGCTTTGGCTAAGCTATGATGGCCTGGAACATGAGCTCAGATACAAAGCCTCTTCTAACAAACAACTAGGCACAAAACACAAGCCTGAATATGCACAATGCTACACTACCAACACTACTTAGGTAGAAAAAAACTGCAGAAGTGTTTAAACAGATAAAGGATCAAAGAGACTGTAGAGAATGTTTTAAATGCAAACAAGTTATATGATACACTCCTAGCAGGAAATCAGAACAAACAAACCCAACCAGATGCTTAACAATTGTAGAAAATTTCTAGTTATTACTTCACACACAGTGAAACTTGCTAGCAAAGTATATGCAGACAAATAAAAGTGCAAAAAATAACTCAGAAATAAGCAAAAAACAGGATACTTAATGTTATATATCACAGATTAGTTGGCTCAGAGTCCTTACTCTGATTTCTTCTGATTAGATCAGTGTGAAATGGCAGAAACACACACAAGTTAACTTCTTAAGTAACAAAGTTGAAACCTGAAACAACTTTAAAAAAAGCTTGAAAGAACCAATGAGGTGCTTACTCCAAGGAGTAGTCCAGGCTTCCCCAGTCAGCCAATGACCACAAACAATTCACTCTGAAATGCCATACTGGCTTTGGCTAATATATGATGGCCTGGAACATGTGCTCAGACGCACAGCCTCAACTAACAACTAGGCCCAAAACACAAGCCTGAATATGGACAATGCTACACTACCAATACTACTTAGGTAGAAAAAAACTGCAGAATAGTTTAAACAGATAAAGGATCAAGAAGACTCTACATAATGCTTTTAAATGCAAACAAGTTATATGATACACTCCTAGCAGGAAATCAGAACAAAAAACCCAACCAAATGCTTAAAAATTGTAGAAAATTTCTTGTTAATATCTCACACACAGTGAAACTAGCTAGCAAAGTATATGCAAACAAATAAAAGTGCTATAAATAACTCATAAATAAGCAAATAACAGAATACTTAATGTTATATATCACAGATTAGTTGGCTCAGAGCGCTTCCTCTGACTTCCTCCGATTAGCTCAGTGTGAAATGGCAAAAACACTCACAAGTTGATTTCTTAAGTAACAAAGTTGAAACCTGAAACAACTTTATAAAAAGCTTGAAAGAACCAATGAGGTGCTTACTCCAAGGTGTAGTCCAGGCAACCTCAGTCAGTCAATGACCACAAACAATTCACTCTCACTGAAATGCTATACTGGCTTTGGCTAAGCTATGATGGCCTGTGACATGTGCTCAGACACACAGCCACTACTACCAAACAACTAGGCCCAAAGCACAAGCCTGAATATGGACAATGCTAAACTACCAACACTACTTAGGTAGAAAAGTGCTACTCAATGCCAGAAGTCTAATCCTCAAAATGCATGCACTCAAGGCACTCCTCAGTATAGAGAAAATCAATATATGTGTAGTAACAGAAACCTGGTTTAAGGCTCCAGAGAGCACCCCAGCACTACCAGACTACAATTCATACCATACATTTTGGCAACAGAACTCAAACCGAAATACAAAAGGTGGGGGTGTATCCATATTCATCAAGGATACCCACACCTCCAGGTTAGCAGCAAAGCACGATGCTTCAGAGTTCATCCACGTGCAACTAACAATGGGCAAAACTGCAATTCAAATTTTAGCTTGCTACAGATAACCCACCATGTCCCAGAACCCCCATTTCACGTTTCTAGAAACACTGGGAAACATGAAGGTCCTACCAAACACCCTAATATTGGGTGATTTCAATTACCCAAACATTAACTGGGAGAACTACTCAAGTACTAACTCCCTTGCCCAACTTTTCCTAGAATTTATAAACTCAAACACCCTGGTTCAACTGGTCAACACTCCCACCAGATGTGGCAACATATTGGACCTGGTCATCACCAACATGGGTGACCGGTGTTCCACAGCAGAGGTCAACCCCTCACCAGTTAGATCTGACCATAAACAAATCACTCTGGATATTCATATTCCACCCCACCCCCAGACAAGTAAACCACCATGAAAAACTTTACAAAAGCAAACTTCACATTACTTAAGACCGAGGTGGAAAGTTTCAAAGCCCCCATGCTGAAGGATAACACTGTCCAAGCTGCAAAATCCTTTACTAATGCATTCTCCGGGCAGCTACAAGAATGCATGGATCGTGCCATCCCAAGTAAAACCAAGTCTCACTCCTCCAAGAAAAGTTAACCAGTCTGGTGGACTCCTGCCATAAACAAGCTATACAATAGAAGGAGGAAACTAGTACAGAAAAGAGTAAAATCCCAAGAAGGGAAGACATCCCTGATCAGTATCAGCAAGAAACTACGATCCCTCATAAAATCATCCAAGGCGAGCTTTGAAAGAAAAATTGCCAAGGACTCCAAAGATAACCACAAGGCATTCTTTAGCTATGTCAAGAATCTAAGTGGCAATGCTCAGATATGCTCAAAGTTAGTGCAGAATGGCACAAAATACACTGAACTGACCGATATCACCAACATCCTGGCAGACAGGTTCAGTGCAAACTTCACCCCCTCTCACCCCCAGAAGGGCCCATAACCATACCAGAAGAATGTAGAGTCCCTGAAATCACAGACACTCAGGTTAAAACAGCCCTCTCCAAAGCCAAAAACACAGCATCAATGGGACCGGACGGTGTCCCAGGCTGTGTCCTACATGAGCCCAAAGACGAACTAACCCCTCACCTAAACACACTGTTCAAACTCAGCCTCTCCACAGGTTACATACCCATAGAGTGGTGCACAGTAATGGTTATTCCACTCCACAAAGGTGAAGCCACAACAGACCCCAGGAATTATCGCCCTATAAGCCTGACTAGCTTGGTCTGCAAGGCTATAGAGCGCATCATCATGGAACTCATTAACAGAGACATTGGGAATCTCCAAACACTGGATCCTACCCAGTTTGGCTTTGTTAAGGGTAGATCATGCCTCCTAAACCTGATTGACTTCTTTGAGACAGTTACCAAGGCTATAGATGAGGGAAAGGTGGTGCACACAGCTGACCTAGACCTCACTAAGGCCTTCAACACCATTCCCCATTCTGGTATTATAGACAAGCTTACCAGCCTGAACATAAACCCCTACATCACAAGATGGGTTGCCAACTGGCTCAAGGACAGAACCCACATGGTGAGAGTTGTGAGAGCTAGGTCCGACTCTAAACCGGTTACAAGTGGCGTTCCCCAGGGGTCAGTCCTAGGACCCCTCCTGTTTGGCATATACTTCTAAGAGGTACAGGCAAGCACAGGAGGACTATGGCTGACCAAGTTCACAGACGACTGCAAACTAGGGGCTATAATTGACTCTCCAGCTGACACAGACATCCTCCAAAAGGGTCTCACTGAGACGGATACCTGGTGTCAAAATCATGGCCTCAAGCTAAATGCCAAAAAGTGCATAGTCATCCCCTTTGGAAAAAACAAAGTACCCACAAACTAACCCATAGGTGGTATTCCCCTAAATACGGAAGACATAATAAGGAATCTCGGGACCCAAGTAGATAGTAATCTCACCTTTGATAATCACATTGCCAAAGTGGTTGGAAAATCCTTGTACGTGGCCCACCTAATCACAAAAGGGTTCACATCTGGATCAAAAGAGGTCATTGTGCCCCTCTACTCATCACTCATCAGACCCAACATAGAGTACAATGCCCCATTTGGGATGTACCTTACAAGACACCTGCAACAGCTCGAAAGACCTCAGAAGTACCTCACCAAGAGGATCAATGGCCTCAAACAGATGCCCTATGCAGCTCGACTGAAGAATCTCCAGTTGTACTCGGTTGCATACCGCCTACTCAGAGGTGATCTCTGCCTGATATACAAGGCCATGTCCAACCCAGAATTGATGGACATGCTCCATCTAAAGAAAACCTTATCCCCTCGAGCCACACGCTCTAGGGATCTAAACCTCACCACAACAATAAATAGGACATGCTGGATGGATAGATTCCTGTACCAGAGACTTCCCATGCTTTGGAACAAGATCACAATCTACATTAGGCAGAGCAACTTGCTAACACTCTTCAGAAGAAACCTTGACGAGTGGATGGGAAACATAAAGTTTACCTTGGGGATCACTTCAGTGGCTCTGCTGGACAGACTGATGGGGACTGCAGGGACTGGACAGACAAACTTAAAAAAAAGCTTGAAACAACCAATGAGGTGCTTACTCCAAGGTGTAGTCCAGGCAACCCCAGTCAGACAATGACCACAAACAATTCACTCTCACTGAAATGATATACTGGCTTTGGCTAAGCCGTGATGGCCTGGAACATGTGCTCAGACAAACAGCCTCTACTAACAAACAGCTAGACCCAATACACAAGCCTGAATATGAACAATGCTACACTACCAACACTACTTAGGTAGAAAAAAAACTGCAGAAATGTTTAAACAGATAAAGGATCATGCAGACTCTAGAGAATGCTTTTAAATGAAAATAAGTTATATGATACACTCCTAGCAGGAAATCAGAACAAACAAACCCAACCAGATGCTCAACAATTGTAAAAAAAATATTAGTTAATACCTCACACACAGTGAAACTAGCTAGCAAAGTATATGCAGACAAATAAAAGTGCTATAAATAACTCAGAAATAAGTGAAAAACAGGATACTTAATGTTATATATCACAGATTAGTTGGCTCAGAGCCCTTCCTCTGACTTCCTCTGATTAGCTCAGTGTGAAATGGCATGATTTCCTTACTATCATAGACACATATTGGATCAAACCCAAGTCATTATCCACATATATCCCCAAATCCCTGACTACTTAGTCCAGTGGTGCAATATCAGTGAGGTAGTTTCCTAGTGTGGCCAACTTACTAAAGGGTGCTATTATGTATTTCTTGGCACTGAGTTTTAGGTTTTGGCTTTGGCACAATTTATTTATCTCTGTCAGTCCTTTCTGCAGGGTGTTAGTGTTTTGTGGTGAATTCTGCGATTGCTCCTGGTGTGCAATCATCTGCAAACTTGGTCGGCCAGAAGTCTTTGACATTAGCTTTGACTTCTGAGAAGTAAATACCATAAGGAGTGGTCCTAGCCCGGAACTCCTTTAGTGACTGCCCCTGTCCTCTTTGTGAAGCTAGTCTCCCCTACCCTAAGTTCCTGGGTCCTGTCTTAGAGCCAGCTAGCTATCCAGCTCATAACATAGGGGATATTGACTAATTATATGAGTGCATTTACAATGCCCGAGTTGTGTATTATATCAAATACCTTAGCCACATTAAAGTAAGCATCATTTTGCCCTCATCCATTGCCTTGGTAACCTTTTCATAGAAGTCCACCAGGTCGAATACACATCCTCTGATGAAGCCAAACTGGCTTGGATCCAATGTCTGAAGGTTTCCTATGTTATTTTAACTCAATAACATGTATGTGGTATGGAATGTCACACCTCTACCAGCCTGCAAATATCTTGCATTCCAGACCATTTCCTGAAAAATAAACTTCAAAAGCATAATATAAACAAATGTAAATGTTTTGTGAACAATAAAACCTATGAAAAGTGTACAAATAGCAATGTTATCAGTAAGAAGTATTTTTACAGTGATAACAGTCAGTGAATTATTACTCTTTTCCATAGACGTTGTTATATATTGGGCCAGATTCCATAAAGTATGCAGAATCCGGCACATTTTACCTATATCAGTGCTAAACTTGCAGATAACATTGTTATATGTAAATGTACCTCAAAAAATTCAGAATAGCCCAGTGCACAATGGAGTATCACAGTAGTAACAGCACACTGAACAAATGCACATATAATCCATAAGTAATGAGAAATGGGTGTCAAAGTACATGCTACATTAACAAAGTTATGGAAAGATGATCACAACTGAAGCATCCTGATAGATATACAGACATATATAAAACAGAATCTGTCCAGTAAGGTTAAGGAAATGGAATATTACTGACTCCATCATGATACAATAAAAAAGATAAGAATGTCACCTATCCCAATATAAGCTACATGGCATTCATAATACATTTGTTACAAATTTACCCAGAAACATTGCAGGCAGCTACAGATATTTCTGTAATTCATTCACTAGCAAACTACCTCTTTCAAAGCTCCAATGCCATTTGTAATATATATTGTCAGCAGTCTTTACAGTAAGCTCAGAGACAACTGTGGATATCTCCGTAAGACATGTACTAATAAAATATGCCTACTTGCACTTACAAATTTAGATGGAATCCATAAATTTTCTAATAAAAAATTAAAGGTGAAGGGCAATCATGGCCACATCGTCACAGCTGAATTTGCTAACAATGGTTTCAGGACTTGTGTGGGGAACACAAGTAATGCACACACCTAAGGAAAGTGAAGGATAGAAAAGAAGATGGGGAGTGTAAGTGAAGAAGAAGGACAGAAAAGAGATGTTTGAATCTGAAAACCTGAGGGAAAGTCAGAGGGGCATGAGCAATTTTTTTTTTTTTTTTTTAAGAATAGAAGGAAAGGTAAAGATAGGAGAAGAGGAGAAGAACATCACAGCAGGTATAGCCATAGAATAAATATTACAACACAAGACAGACACAGGTTGAAAAAAACAGTGAGAACAGGAAAGGTACACAGTACTCTTTGGCCCTCTTCAAAAGGAACCTTGATGATTGGATGGGAGAAAGCAAATTCACCCCGGGAATCAGGTCAGTCACCCTGCTAGACAGAGGTCCGGGGAAGTAAATAGTGTGGGAAGAAATAGCCAGGGAATTGTTATGGCTAGGGGCGATAGCCTAGTACCAACCTATGAACCTATGATGACACACTGCACAACATGGGCAATGGAAAGGTGCCAAACAGGGTATAGATGCATACCAGCCATGGTGAAATGCAAAACACATGTCTACCTATTACCTATCATGTTACAACATGTTGCAAATTCTGTGGCAGTCATACCTTGACATGTATGACAAATGGGAGGTGTGTGTTGGAGGGTAATAAATTAGGATCACACTACAAATTGGATAAATAAACATCAGCAGTGCAAGTGTAAGCCAGGTAATATCACAAATGAGCAAATGCAGGGCTAAGAATGCTAAATAATTCCATCAGAGCACAGAACCAAACCTATGACCATGCATGTGAAAGGCAAACAACTTAGCACAGTGTCAAACAGAAGTTTTGGAAAAAAGCAACAAAATGTCTGCTACATACACAAATAAGTGTACACAACCTAAGCAAATGTGTAATATAATGCATATATGTTACATACATGTGCCATGTCAAAGGCAATGCACAAGTGTAGATGTGTATGAATGACTGTCAGTGGCTTAAATGGAATGTACATGAAATCAAGGTCAATACACACATATACACACACACACACAAACCAGTGATATGTAAGAATATTTACAAAAGTATAAAACTACAGCTTAATAGATATAGCAGGTTGTGCACATGGATGTCAACAACGTACACTGATTGACACACAAGTATAATAAGAGCAAGGATGTATTGCAAGCAGTAACCAGAGACTTGTATATCGATGACCCACATTGTAAAATGGCAATACAATTGGCAGGTGTTAACTGTATCAAAACTAATACATGGTAATGGTCAATAATTGCAACAAAGGCAAACATAACTGCAAAATACAACAGGGAAATATTTAGGTGCAAGGAAGGTGGACAACCTGGGTCCACATCAGTGAAATGCAGGACAAGATAAGTTGCCACACTGCAAATGCATGTGTACAGCACACAGGAAAATGTATATCACATGGGCAAAATGATTGCTTATGTCCACAGAACTGGTCATGTATAAAACACACATAAACAGCAATGTGCAATTATGTAACATCAACATGCATACTTAAGCAAACTAAGAATTTCAAACACACACCTATACTGTCATCCAAATGGTGAATAAACAAACCCAGGTGTATGTCACCCACCCTGCACATTACTGATCAGAGGGCACTCTTGTGAGCATTATTGCAGAACATCAGCAGTAAGTCAGTGAATGCTCAATTGCATGTTAGTATAGATCCAAATATGTGTAGGGACCAGACTGATGGGAGTGGGACTCCCAAATGACCTCATGAGGAATCTCCCCAAACAAATCATGCATAGCCCATGTCATATCCTGAAAGTATTTCCCCATCATGACCCTCATCTGTGTTTGGAGCACGAGTCATAGCCACCCATATCGCCTCTTCATAGTCATCTCAGTTCTGGTCATGGCATCATCTCCTCTGGGTTGCAGACATGATGGCTTGGGCAGGGGAGGGTCCAGCTTCCTCATCATTATCATCATCATTGGAAGACTATGGCAGTGGTGTGGCATGCACTCATCTTTGTCATCTGAGAGGTGAACGTCCATAGGTTCCATGTTCTGTCAAGATTAATTGCAAAACACAGCAGAAAAGAAATGCAAATGTCTGTCACGCAGAGCATTCCCATGAAGAGCATTGCAGAACTTAATATGACAATGATGAAAATTTACAAATGGACTGGCACATATCCATTATGGACAGAGGTACCTAATAAATGCCTGGTCCTCAATGTCCTATTCATAAACAAGATATCGTTATTCTTTTGTGAAAAGCTGTATAGGTTTACAGACACTCACCCAGGTCATTAATATTGTAAATATCTATGTATGTTGAAATCTAGACATTGTACTGTCTGTGTGTAATGATTTATATATAAACAGCCACCAAGTGACATAGTTAAAATGTGAAGAAAGTAATATGACAAGATTGTGGACAATAGACAAGCTATATGAGAAACTTCTGAGCCAAGCAGCATGATGACTGAACACACATCAATATAATGAATAAACCAGGAATAAATTTGTTATATGTTCAATCACCACAGCTTGTGACTTAAGAGAATGTACGATATGTTGTACTAATAGTATTGTATATGTGCAGCTGTATGCATTATTGACCTAAAATTAGTACCAATCAGTAGTCTGCAAAATGCAAACATCCTGATGGTGTTCACTCATTAGGAACTGCTGCAAAGAAATGGCTGTCTGCAGAAATCTTATATGATGATTCAATGCTTTTGTATTTAAATCACAGTTTTAAGCAGTTTTAATCTCCCTTATTTTACTGATGCATGATGAGTATTCCTGCATTCTAATCAATATACAAAATAATGTTAAAAATACAGACCTGTAAACAAGATCAGATGCATTTCATTTAAAAAAATAGAAAAAGTAATCAACATACCACTCAACCTCTGTTCTTCAACCCTATGCATTTACTCGGTGCACAGAGCTCGGTTGCTCGTCTGAGCTTCCTCACCTGAAAACAGAACTTATGAATTATGTATTTCTCAAATAACAGTGATATACATTGCTCAGAACAGTTTCTATGTAATTTTTTCATGAAGAATGGTTGACAATCACCATACAAATTTTTCAGTGTTATACATAAGCTTTAACATCTTAAAACACAGACTGGGGGATATAACATTCAAACTTGCAACTACATTGTGCATCCAAACTCTAACCTTGATGATGTTCAGTGTTGTAAAACGTGTACATCTACAAAGGACATAGTTATTGACACAGTAAGGTATGGGTGCAGAGCATGATATCCCTTGGCAAAATGTACATCACTGGTTTGCATTTCAACAATTAGTCTTCTCATCCCACTCCTTCAAAAGATGAGGATGATGGTGTTCTTGAACTGAATGTAATATTTGCTGATAAAACTGAACTTGATAGCACCTTTACATAGTATATAATATTAACAAAAGCATTTGTCGGACATATAACAGTCTATAGTAAGCTTTACTTACCCTGCTGTTAAAAAGCTGATGTTAACAGACCATTACAGATTACAAATATGTTTGTAGGATTTTGACATATAACAGTTATTTACAACAGTGCTCAAAATATACAATAATATCAATAAGTGGAATATGCTTCTCTAAAGCAATGCTACAGGTGAATTAAACCATGAGAGAATTTCAGATACGTGTCCTCTTTGTGGACTGGAACCCACAGCACACCAAAATGTAGACATGCTAGCCTGTTTATTTACAAGCCAAGCTAACAGCCACATATCCTAATTATACAAACAGGTACTACTCTACATACCCTGCTGTTAGAAATCAGATATTAGCAGAGCATTACAGATTACAGGCATATTTGTAGGACTTTGATGACTACTTCAGTTATTCGTAACCATGCACAACATGAACATTAATGTCACTTATTGGAATATGCTTCTCTACAGACATGCTATGGATGAATTAAACCAAGATAACAGTTTGAGATATGTGTCCCCTGTGTGGATGGGAACCCACAGCATGTCATCCTATTTGCTTACAGGCAGAGCTAATAGCCAGCGCACATTCTTATTAAACAAACGGGTATTGTTATACAAACCCAGTTGTTAAAAAGCTGATGTTAGCAGAGAATTTTGGATTACGGGCATATTCGTAGGAATTCGATGACTAACTCAGTTACTCGTAACCATGCACAACATAAACATTAACATCAATTATTGAAAAATGCTTCTCCAAAGAAATACTATGGGTGAAGTAAACTAAGATAATTACAGATATGTATCCCCTATGTGTATTAGAACCCTCAGCATGCCAAAATGTAGGTATGTTGGCCAGTCTCCTTAAAGGCCAAGTTAACAGGTGGCTGGGGCTTAATTTTAACAAACCAGTACTATAGGTGTTTATCCAAATTCCTGTGTTGAACAGATGAAGATGGAAACTGCAAACAATTATTGGATATTTTATTGTAAAGTACTAACAGCTATCAACACAGAAATGATAAATCGTGTGTAAGCAGTCGACAGACATTCCTTTCATGAAAAACAGGCAAAGTCAAGGCTCCATATTTTCCAACTTTTTAATAAAAAAAGAACAGACACGAGCGCTTTCACAATAATGCTTCTTCAGGTGTATGGATAGAATCTAAATGACACCATTCTTATACCATTTAATTCTGTCACATGATTCATTATTCAGCTCTTAAAGGTAAAACTACTTATAAAATGTGTTTTAACAACACAACACACATCCCCTTTTTATCTGCATAATGGTCTTTGTTTAAGTATAGGTCTTAGAGGTATATGGTCATTAAGACCATTTTCTTTATCAGCTCTCAGTCTCACTATCCATTCTGCCTCCAGTTCTTCAGTCTTGTTTCTGATGTCACCTCCTCTTGGATTCTCTAAACATTTTATAAGTAGTTTTACCTTTAAGAGCTGAATGATGAATCATGTGACAGAATTAAATGGTATAATAATGGTGTCATTTAGATTCTATCCACACACCTGAAGAAGCATTATTGTGAAAGCGCTTGTGTCTGTTTGTTCTTTTATTAAAACGGTGGAAAATCTGGAGCCTTGCCTTTACCTGTTTTTCGTAATTGGACTCTTTTATTGCTACAGAGGCACCTGGATATTGTGGGGATATATTTGTTGTTAGACATTACTTTTTGACTTAAATAAACATGACTGTTTACTTACTGGGAGCAATGAATTCAGGATGTTATGTATGAGTTTTTATTCTGACGTATAATGATGTGGTAGACAATACTGTGGTACTATAATGGAAAAATATGAATTGCGCAGTCATCCACAACCTAGGTTTTATTCACAACAATGATGCACAAGGACAGTGGCTAAGGGAAATGATGTTTCTGGATGTTGTAAAATATATGTACATCTACAAAGTCCATAATTATGGATATTATAAATATTACTAAATTAGCAGCATGGGAATCGAGCACACAGTTATATGGGCAGCAGTTACTATGTCTTCTTAATTATTCCCATGAGCTAATTGTCACAGCAGTTGCTAAATACTTTTATAAAACCATCTATCTGAAATATATGGGACAGATATAGCTCTACATTCTGTGGAAATACTCAGGTATGCATAGGATAGTCACACTTACTGTAGGAATCTACAGGCTACTTCCACACCTCGGCAACCCTCCTTTGAAGCTCTTCTGCATCCTTCTAATGCAGATCATCATAGCAGTGGTAAACCTGCACTCCATTGTGGTAAATCCTTGTCCATCTTTGGTGCTCCCTTGCAATCCTGTTCCACACATCTGTCATAGCAAAGTTCCTGGGTCTGGCTGTTATTCACAGTTAACCCTATCAGGACACGCAATACTTCTATCATAACTTTTTACACATACATAAGGTCCATCATTTCTGTATCTGAAATACTAACAAACACCACACTTTTGATGTTCTTGTGCTAAATGTGGGCCATGATACAGCTTCTAAAAGATTTTTAAGATTTTTCCCTTTATTATAAGTAAACAATGGGAGGGGCAGTGGTGTAGCAGTCAGAGATGTCACCTCACAGCAAGAGGTTCTCCAGTTCCTTCTGTGCAGAGTCTGCATGTCCTCCTTGCATACGTGTGGGTTTCTACCAGGTGTTCCAGTTTCATCTCACATTCCAAAGATGGGTCTACTGCTTTTGGTCAAATTACATTTGGTCGAAAATGATTTCAGGCAGTTCACTTCACCGAAAATGCATTTCACTGAAAACCCATTTGGTAAAATTCCATTTGGTCAAAAATAGAATATAGCCCCTGCCCTACTGCATTGCAACCCTGGAGTGAGAATATAAAGTTAGGGTGTGTGTGGGAGGCACAGCCCCACCACATTAGGGGATGGGGGGCATAACCCCCCACATAATTGCAATGTATTCAATATTATATACTTATGTATCCATTAAAAATACATGGAAACATATAACATCAGTAAAAACTAGTTGCCCCTCACACCCCCCCTAACTTTATATTCTCACTCCAGGATTGCACTGCAGTGGGGCAGGGGCTATATTCCATTTTCGACCAAATAGAATTTGACCAAATGGACTTTCAATCAAATGAGCTTTCAGTGAAGTGGGCTGCCTGAAATCATTTTCGACCAAATGTAATTCGACCAAAAGCAGTAGACCTTCCAAAGACATGCAGTAGGTGTTTGAATACTCTAAATTGGCCCTATGTGTGAGTGTGTGTATGTGACTGTGTGGGGTGCACCTTCTGAGGAGAGTTGGGCCTTGGGCAAGCAACCTGAGCCCATAAAACCTGTAACTGCTACAGAAAAAATGAGCACTGAAAAGTGCTCATTGCCTGATATACCACATGGTGCATAAGTGGGAAAGAGAGAGAGAGAGATAAGTAAGCAATGCATAATCACCCACGACTTTCTTCAAATCATAGGGAAAAGTCAATTCTCACAGTTTTCTTGAAATATTAAGAAAAATATATGTATGATCTGTATACATGTATGTGTGCCCTGGTAGGGTTAGCTGCAATACAAATAACGTGGTATTTCTGGCTACTTGCATTTCATGTCCAGCCTTTTATGTGGAGCTATGTGGGGGAAACCACAAGGACACTTAGGGATAAAATTTATGAGCACCTTTACAATATTCGTAAAGGTAAATGTTCTCTATTCAGACATACACAGAAATTTAATGATTTTAATAAATACATATTTTTTGTTATTGTTAGAGTTTTACAAAATGAAAAAGGTGGTAATTATGAGAACACACTAAATATGAAAGCACTATTTGGGAAAATAAGGTTAATTGCATGTTCTGAACCTGGCATTAATGACTCCCTTTCTAATGTAAATGTTTTAAAAGGCAGGATTTTGAGATTGAAATTGCAGTTTTTTGCCTTGTTGTAGGTTTATGAGTTTATATGTATATATTTATACTTATTTATATATATATATATATATATATATATATATATATATATATATATATATATATATATATATATTTCTTTTCCATTTCACTTTTCTTCATGTTTTTTTTCTTTTTATTATTATAGTATTGTGAGATGATATTGTATAATGGTTTTTAGTGATTTTTAAATGTATCTTAAAGAGTCAGTGAGCTCTGATTAGATGGTAATATTCTATTTAAGGAGCACATTGTTAATGAGGGTTTACTCTGATGAAATCTTTCGTATTGTAAGACAAAAACACCTAGTGTGTTATATTAAATCTTTAACTCTGACCTCATTCAGTTGTTTTTCATTTTGTTTGATTTTGATTTTTCTAGAGTGGTTCGTTTTGTGGGTTACTACATATGGAAATATTGCTTATTTTCATCACTAGCAAACAACTAACAATATTTCCAGTATAGTGTGATATAAGCCAGTATTGTCAGTTAATTTTTTTGTCTCCCACGTTGTTTTACACCAAACGCCTCAATAATGTGTACATCCCTCGTTTATGAAAATATGAACATAAGCACAAAGATTAATTTCCCCACTAAAAGATATCCTAGACTTAACAATCGTAGTGTCACTTTGTTAATAACTCCTTGACATTTCTAATACTGCCTCTTATTAGCTTATTGGTCACTAAGTTAAAGAAACCAGACCCAAAAAAGTTCTGGATGCCATAAGGAGGTATGGGTGTGAACTAGAAGTGTACAAAAAGTACTTTTAGGCTTCAGTGAGTTAATCATATTCATGATAATTCTTTCAGTGACTTTCCATGCAACTAGTCAGACTTATGTATCTGTAGTTCCCTGAGTCCACTGATGTTCAACCCATATGCAGTTGGATGATCTTTGCAGTCCTCGAGCCATGTAGCACAAAGCCTATCTAGAGGGTCTGGTTAAATAGTAGCTCAAGTGTACCAGATAGGTTTGCACACTGTTGTATACTGCCTTTGAGGTAAGGAAAGCCTTGCGGCTGTCTTTGGCATAGGCTATCTTTACCTCAAAATTGGCTTTGGTAGACTTAATTTGCCCTCTTAGATGTTTGCTGAGCTTGATGAGAGTTTCACTACCTAATTTTAGCTGTGACTTTTTCACTTTTGTTGTGCAGTCTGTTTATGTTTGGATTCCACCCAAGTGTTTTTTATTTTGAGTTTGTATCGGGGTTGTTCAGAGGTTCCAGATTTTCTAGAAGTACACATCTTCAACTATTTATAATAGAAGTCCACAACTGAAGCTACATTTGTATAAAAAAGCCTTTTATGTTAAAGAAATTTTAGGGAATTCTTCCTCAGCCTTGAGACCTACTTCATTCATCTCAAAGTCTATGACCTCCTTTGCCTTCACAAGGTAGTTAGTTCCTCACCTTCTAAAAAGTTACATACTATGTGAACACCCCAGCTCACCTTCTTTGGTTAATGATGCTAACAATGAAGCTAACATTCACAGAAAAATCAGTAAAGAAATCAACTGTAAGAGTTGGGGAGACTCTTATTTTCAGTGGTTTCCAAGTCGCAAGGTACAGTATATCAAACTTATCTGATACTGGAGATGACAGAGTTTGTCTTATTTTGTGCTGAAAACCTACAAACCCAATCTATACCTAACTCCTTTCTGTTCTT